>NC_079364.1:4241900-4469400 GCF_021018895.1 Seriola aureovittata
GCAACTTTTCTACTCACCAAAGTAAATGCTGAGGTATGGAAAACTGCCACATCAACAACACAAGCAGTCTGACATTTAGACAAATAAAAGTTAAGCCAGCTCCAAAAAAAAAAAAGATACTGGAGCTTTTTGTCTTGGTATCCAATCCACAATATCCAGCATTAACTAGAGCAGGTGGTATTTTTTGTATTAAACCCTGAGTTTTAATATTGATTTCCTGCTTCTCACAGACAGTGTTTGTCATTTGTGTCAACACGCAATGAAAAGAACTGAAAGACAGAACTAAAAGATGGTTATTGTGCAGACGGTGATGGAAAAAATGTTACTGTGTTCAGGGACACCACAACACATGACAGATGACTCGCACAATATCAAACACAGCTCGCTTCTTTAGACATTCCTTGAAAATGTGACGCAGTGAGTTTTTTTTTCTTCATTCTTTGTAACACAGCATCAGTTTTCACACAGAGTGACGGCAACTTAAGGTCTACTTACAAATCAGTAAAAGTTGATTTCATGGTGTGTGAAATTTATATAAAACTAGCAGCTGGACGGTAAGAACGCATGGCATGCGATGGATAATTTACTCAGCTGTTGTTATTATGAGCAATGCTGGTGGCATTCCTGTTCAGACTGAAATCTCTCAACAACTATCAGATTGATTGACATAAAATTTTGCACAGACATTCATGGGCTCCGGAAGATGTATCGTACTGACTTTGGTGGTCTCCTGACTTTTTAGTATTAGGGCCAACATGAGGTTTGACAATTGTGATTTGAAATGTCTCAATAACTGGTGGATTATTGGATCGATTACCATGAAATTTAGTAGCCAACAGTCATTCACTCATGCTAAAGTTAGCATTTAACTCAAAGCACTGCTTCCATGCCACCCACCAAAACTGCAAATACAGGGAATGTACAGGACAATCAAAATGAGTATATTTTAGCAAAAAAACTACAAAAAGACAACACAACCTTGCTGTTTCTAGGATTTGCTGACAGATATAGTCCTCACAAGTCTAGGAACATAAGCATGTTGTGTATGTGAACACACACGTGAGAGAGGAAACCTGAGAAACTCGCAGCACTAACAGTAAACATGTGTCTGAGCCTCCAGACCAGAGTACAGATAGGAACAAGAGGCTCCTGTGGCTCCACACTCGCAGCTGTACAGGACAGAGAGTAAAATGGAGAGGAGCCTGTGGCTGTCTCAGCGCAGGGCTTTTAAATCTCCCCAGGGTGAGAGTGGCCTGCCTGCCCTCACACTCAGCCTCCCTGCTGTCACAGCCCAGTCGATAGAGCGCCACTTCCCGCAGCATCCCCCAGTTCTCCAACATGCCGGCTCCCTGACCAGAATCTGTCATTAGATCATTCCTTCAAATCTGCAGAGACTCCGGCCTCATCTTTATGATGTGGAGATATTGTCAGATTTCAAGTGTTTGTTTGGGTTTTTTTGTTTTTTTTAACATCACCTGACCAACCAGTTAAAAAAAAGAGCTATTTGTTGCACCTCAAGGTAAAAAAAAAAAAGGTTTCCACTTTAATTCAATCCCATTTAAACTGCAGCTGCCGCCCCATGTGTATGTGCTTAATACAGTAAAGTTCACACTCTTAACAGCTATGATCGATACCAACAAATTGTAGCAACGAATCCAACTCAAAAGAGGCAGCAAACAAACTAAAGTAGACTCCTACTTCTGTGCACACGAGCTTGGCTGCAAATGAGAATGGGAGTTGAAATGGATTTTATCTGCAGTGATTAACTGCGCATCTCGCCTTCCTTTCAAAGTAGTGTCAAGGCTGGAAGATCCACAATTCAACCGGGTCAGATGCGGAGAACTTTACTTTAAGTTCATGTTCTAACAAATGAACAAGCCTTATACCTAAACAGCTAAAATAAAAGGCATTTTTTCATTGCTTTCCACAGTGACCGATATGAACATCATCTAATCTGATGTCCCTACTCGCAGGACAACATGCCCGTGACCATGCGTGTTTTCTGAACCGCCACCTCCATGAAATGTAGGTAGGAGACAAACACCGGTCTCTGATGCCAAAGTTAGACACTTGCACCCAAGGGAAGAGGAAGTCATCCATTGTGGCCTCCTCCTGAGAGGCTTTGTGGCATTATAATACATCACACTACTCCAGGCTGCGCTTCAGGGAGAAGAAAGTCATTATACGTATGACCGCTAGACATCTCTTTTCGGGAAAACATAGGTTAGGTTGTTTTAAACGAATGGCCAATGCTTGCTAAACTAAGTATCAAAAGACGGTCATTTGCTCTAATGCTGATATATATTTTCAGAGAGATCTTTAAATACAGAGCGAATAGTACAAAATGACTGTCAGCACTGTAAACACAACAATGTCCTCTTTCTTGTGCATAGAGTATATAAAACAATTTCTACTACTGTCTATTTTTCTAACAATGTAGGACTTAAAGAGACTAGGCTTGGGTGATATCCAGAATTTAATATCTCGAAACAGTCCAGCCCAAATACTGCAATATACGAAATTGTTCAAATAAAAGAAAAACAAACTGAGTGCGATCACGCCCCAACAGTCCACCAACAATGATGCATCAAAAGTATGATGGAAGCAGAACTCCAACAGTCTCCACTGTACGGCAATCTCACACTTGTAGACATAAACAAACCCATTTACAGTGACAGGAGGAAACAGGTAGAGCGGGAAGGTATGTCTCCCTGCAGACAAGATGAAGCTCAGCGTAGCAGGCAGCAGCCGTCTGTCGCACCATCACCCCACCCCCCCTCAATTTAACAGCTCATCACTTTAATCAGGAGCCTGGCGGGTCCTCCCCAGCTCGGTTAAGTCTTACAGATGCCCTCTCTAACTGGCAGTGAGGATGAGGAGCTCAGCCGAGGGTCCGGAGAGACTTCACTCACCGAACGCTCGGCCAGTCGAGTCTGTGTGGACTTCTGTCCGGCCTGATATGAAAAACCTGTGTCACAGTGTTACAGCCAGATAAGCATGTTACTGTACTATGCTTAAGTTTTTGCCAAGGGCACAAAGTGAATCAGGCCATCAGTGTCCAGCAGGTCAGCTAATGGCAGGAAAATGTTCTACAAGCCTTCACTCTTCAGCTCACGGGGAGGAACATTACTGTACACAACCTCCTGCAGGTTTGTATGTTTGTGTGTGTGTAGTGCTTCAATACATGTAATTAGGGATTGAGTGATATGACATCAGAATAATTTCAATCAAAAGGAAAAATTCAACACCGTGGTTTTAAATAATCTATAGTAGCTTAAATCTTGATTAGCATGGCTGCAAACAAGCTGCCTTTCATGGAAATTCTCAGCTTTGAATGAAAAATATGGCTCCTTTCTGATGTTGGTAGGGGGCACCTACACTCAATGCAGGACCACGCTTGATTACATGTTTCAAATGTAAACTGAGAAAAGATCCTTTGCTGTTAAAGTGTTGCCATTTAACTGAGCCACAGTAATTACACCTTGTCCAAAGAGAGCCAACTATAGCTCTGAAAGTAGTGCACTGTAAATCACCACTTTCTATTGTAGCCTATGATGCACGTCCAAAACACATATACCTATTGTTTACTATGTAAAATACCAAACAAATAACTATCACACTCACATTCCTCTGGATCAACAGGTCTCAGCTCCTGTACCTTAACCACTGTTGCTGTTTCTCTATAATGATGTGATGTGACTGGCGTCTCTAAAAGGACATGCTGCTCTGCAATGAGGTCAGAGGTGCTGCAATGCCAGCTACTCTCAAGTGCAGCAGAGAGAAGGAGGGAAGTGGTCTTGAGGACAAGAAAGTGGCACATGGCTAAGTGGCTACGCTGTTTTTAGACTGTACAGCGCTGAAGCAGAGGCAACAAGCACTTGAAATCTTACAGGTACAGATTTAAAGACAGAGAAAATGATAGGGCTGCAACTAACAGTTATTTTTTATGTTGTTGAGCAGTTTCCCGGAGCCCAAGGTTACGTCTTCAAATAATTTGTTTTTTCCAAACGACAGTTCAAAACCATAAAATATTAAATTCAGGATTATATAAAAGAGAAAAGCAGCAAATCTCCGGGGGGGGTGGGGGGGGGGGGGGGGTTACTCAGTTTCAGAACAACTTGAGTTTGCAGGCCTGGTACTCATGACAAAGCTTTTTAATCATGAATATCAATGACGTCTGAATCAGTACATGGTCAGTGTACAGACTGGACGAAGGAAACGGTACATGCACGTACACAGCTCCACAAACACACTCTATACTCAGGCGTCAGATCAAAGAGCGTCTCAGTGCACTGTACAGCTAGTTTGGCTGTCTCTGTTGGACAGTAGTCATATGTTTACAGTCCCAGCAGCAGCACAGTCGCCATCACTGGCAGCTGCTCAGAGGCTGCTGGGCTCTGGTTACAGCAAGGAACAAGATTAAAAGGTACAAGAAGAGAAGAATAACACATCAAAGTTTCCTGGCGTCGGTTTCAGCCAATTAACTAAACCCACAAGAGATAACTAGTTGGCAGGTGACACACAAGATAAAAGCTGATTTTCACTGACCAACACAGCTCTGTGATTCCTTCCTCCGGGAAGATGCTGCTCATAGAGCCCAGATTTTCCATCATCCATCATCCATCATCCATCCATCCATCCATCCATCCATTCATCCATCCATCCATCCATTCATCCATCCATGTACCCAGCAGGCAGGACTTTTTCTCTGGTCTGTCTTAGTCTTAATAATAATGCAGATGATCAGATAACCTGGTTTGAATCTGAATGTCACAAATAATTGTCAAACTTTAAACAAAGTAACAAGGCACTGTACAGAAGAAGAAGAAGAAGAAGAAGACAACGCATAAAATCAGATAGAAAGCAAAGTAAGAAATTAAATAAACTACAAATGAAATAACATATGAGAAATATTAGAAAAGAAGGAATAAAAAGTAGGGGTCATACATTCATAAAAGGCTTAAAAAAGATAGACTAGTGAAAGTAGATTATGTTTTCCGCTGCTTCATATCGTTCTCCCTAAGGTCGGTGCCATGAAACCATGGCGTGTATGATAAAGGTCCTCTTGTGCTGTATTATTTTGTTTTGTTTTGTTTTAGAAAAACAGAAAAAACAACACAACCTGGGAACAACCTTTCCCCCTGTATTCTCACAAATTGGCTCTTTTGGCTCATGCAGGGCAGGAGTTGTATTCATGACTATTTGGTAACTCAACAAGAAAATATATATGAACAAAAACTACTGTATGTTCATTTTTAATTTCCATAGCATGTTACAATCGTTCATGGTCATATTTCCATTTTCTGTCTCTCTGATCCTGCAAGAAGCCAGTCGTCTTTATTTCCGCACTACCAGCCCTCCAGTCATCTGTACATCCACACATGACGCTAGCTAGCCAGTCATCCATCCAGTACACAGCAGACTGTCCCTGAGGAGCTAGCCTGCTTTCAGCTGCTCAAGGCGGGTCTGCAGTGGAGAGTATGAAGCAGTGAGACTGGACTGCAGAACAGGGGCTGGGCTGGAAGTGAAGATGAAGGACTGAGGCATGACTGGAAATGGAACACAACCACAAACAAACTCTCAATGATTCAATGTATTGTTTAATACAAAGACTATAAGTCAGCAGAAGCAGTCACTAATGGCACTTCACCTTGACAACAGCTGAAGCATAGACGTTAGAAATTCAGTGTATGGTTTTACCATCAGAAGCAAAACGCAAAGAGCAACAAACCAAGAAAAGCGAGAGCAGAGACACTAAGAGAAGTTACCTAATACACGACTGAACAAGGTGGTTCTTGGCAAGCGATACATTTAGAGCGAAACAGCAGAGGAATGTCTAATACGGTTCAGAAACGGACAAAAGCCACAGAAAGTGAACAGTGCTGGTACAAAAAAAACAAAGGAGAAGGAGAGTTCGATGCACGTGAAGGGGGGCGAGTGCAGCCTACAAACACAGCCGAGCTCTCAGCAAACCTCTCTCAAGTTGACTTAGCCTGCATTTGAAGAACTCCGCGGCTGCTGAAAAATTCATAACTGCGAATTGATAAAACATTGATGATTCAGTTCAACTTTTCCTTCCCCTTGCAAGTAGATAATCTGACTAAACATTAGAACCTATCTGGTAGGTTATTGGCGTGATGTGATGCGTCATGTATCTAATGCGACGGGCCACAGATGACATCCTGAGAGGGCAAACTCACCTCGTCTGGCCTCCGACACACCTGACGGCTCTTTATCATTACAGGCCAGCACACTGAGGGCAGTTTTAATCACGGTAAATAAGGAACAAACTCGCAGAAATGAAGCCCATCCGTGTGTGGGAGAGTCATCACCTGTCACTAAAGATGGGAAAATCCAGCCAGAGGAATATTAGATAGCGGTTAGGCTAATGAACTTCCCTTTTGATTTCCTCCAGCTGCACCAACATTTGCATGTTGTATCTCAAACACATGCACAGTGAGGCTCTGAACCCAGTGCTGAACTGTACACAGGATTAGACTACGTGTGTGTGTGTGTGTGTGTGTGTGTGTGTGTGTGTGTGTGTGTGTTTGTGTGTGTGTGGTATAAAATGAGATTAGCGCCATAAAAGATGGTGCTTGAACTGAATTAATTTGAATTTATCATGCTTATATTGAGCGGCTGCGGCTGCATTAAATAAAAATTAAATTTGAGCAAACAATGGAAACATACAACATCTTTAAAGTCAAAATGATGATTGTATTTAAGGGGGAATACGTGCATTTGCTTTCTTTCCAACCATGTGTCATGAGAGGATTTATTGTGGAGTTGAGACTGGAAGCAGCAGGAAAACCTGGTTCTGTCCAAAGTGAAAGAACACACCTTCCAAGAACTTTAAAGCTGTCCTAATTAAATGATATATGTTGTCTGTTAAAGTTGATTTGTGGTAGACAAAAGCCACATGCAGCATCCCAAAGTCTTGACGTCAAAGAGAAGCTGCCAGGAGTGGTACTGTACCAAGACTAAAACCTCGCACTGACTATCTCTGCAGCTCCAACACTACAGACAGCAATGCTGCACTGATGCACCAGGCAGCTGGATACTGAACTGTCTCTCAAGAAAAAAACTCCAACATGTAAAATCACAAATCACAGACGAAACAAGGTGCATTTTCTGATTTCTGTACCAGTTCTCAATCAGCACTGAACCCAGTTCCAGTATATCACAAATGCAGACTTTGACAATACTTTACTTAACAAATACACTTCGAAAAGACAGTCATTGGTCGCACACGGCTCATCATGTATTCAGTGTAAATTCAAACTATTTTCAGTTGAAAAACATGAATTATTAAGGAGCAGTAAACAGCTAATTATTGCCACTCTTTTTTTGTGGTTCATCTGCCTACTAGGGCAGAATGAAGCACAAACAGCCGTAGAGAATCAGCTTATGCTGTTATGGCTAGCATATGAGCAAATTGCTGCCTATTTATACTTTCGACAAAGAAAAGCATTAGCGTCCCACTGGAGTGTTTTCAATCTCCTTTTAGCTATGATTTGGTTTCCATAAACTCTATATCACAATTGGTAGCTTTGTCTGCATGCCCTTGATGCTGAGCAGGTAGCGTACATGGTATGGTTCTATATGACAGAGTCTGTGAGGACTGTAAAACCAAAATGCATCATTTCCACTGAGGACAGGGCAACATGTCCCTCTGAGTTTTCCTCCTCACTTCTATTGTTTCAGGTTGATCTTCTCATGAACATCTCTCTGAATTGTTGTCCTCTTACTCTGATGCCACCAACATTCAGACAGGAGAGGATACGAGTTGACAAAAACCTTTCTTGCACTCACGCTCAAAGCCAAAGTGTTAAACAAGAAATGGCGGGTGTTTGGCAGAGTTTTTTGGGGTTTTTTGCCCTGCCTTTCCCCTCTCAGGCTGCTCTATCTTATTGCTGAAGGCTGTTGGGGCTGTATGTAGCCTGAGAGTAACACTTCCAAACACTACCCAGGGCTGAAGAAAAAAGCTACAGCCAATACTTTAATTAGACTTAATATTCTCCCAAAAAGACACTAGAACTAGAGTCGGTCAGAGACAAAACTGCAAAGTGCTCTGTGTAGAAAAGAGGTGAAACAACATTATAAGGTATAAGGTATCTGTAAAGGATAATTTATCACTTGATTGGGTGTAAAGTAACACTTCATGGAATTTAGCAATTACAGTCATATTTTTTGCCTCTATATGCAGTAAACTGTACGTCTCCAAAGTGTTTCTTTTAAAACTATTTTCCTTCACAATGTTCACTCCCCAGCATTTGTCAGCAAGCCACAAATTATAATCATTTTTTTTTCAACTTGATGGCAGTTGTTGTTGTTGTTGATTGTTACAATGGAACCACAGCTCTTAGATGTGGCATAGAGTGTAAAATCCGTAAGTCTACCTCACAGAGGGGTGGAGTAACAATGGCCCCATTAAACCAGTCGATCATACTGTATCTTTGTGTCCAAGTAAATGACATTTGAAAATAATCAGTCAATAATCACATTAAATTCCAACCAGTTCTTACAAACACATTTTTAAATTCAAAAAAGTGTTTTAAAGATTTCAAAATGTGTGCTGCTCAACTACAGTCCCTGTGGGCGCTAATCTCTTTTCATATTGTGAGGATTTGTGTGTCTGTGTACGTGTGCGTGCATGTGTTTTGTTAACAACTCTCTAGGCTGAGATCCTATCCATAATCTGCTCCACCCCCCACAGCTCTACACAATCCTCCTCGGCTGTGGGCAGGTTTTAACACCACAGCTGGCACTCTGTGCTTCAAACCACTCACACTGTTCACATCCAGCATGAATCCACACACACACACATATATATATAGATATATATATATATATCTATATATATATATATAGAGAACACAAACCCTCACAGGGGAAATAGGTGGAATTGAGATGGGAGCTAATTTAGCGGAGCGCTGAGTGCTTTGAGGTGCTGTATCAGTAACTGTCAGGCCTCCGGTAGGCTCACTGCTGGGAGGTCTGGCTCACTCTGAGGGACCACGCAACTGCACAGCCGGGGCCACTGTAGAGATCCAGGAGAGCTTGAGCTTGAACCCCCCCCCCCCAATCACAACACAGCCAAGCTTAATTACCTCCTCGCGCTCCTCGTACCGCTCCACCTGACAAACAGCCGATCACTGGATCCGAGAGTGGGATGGCACCAGCCAGCAGGCTCACCAGCCAGCCTCCATTCTGTCATCAGCAATACTTACACAGCTATTCATCTCAATTAGCCATGCTCTGCATGCTTGAAAAATATGATGTCGCGATAAGGCTGGGATAGCCACATCCCTTAGTACTGTCCCCCTCATATTTGTGATAAATCATCCTGAGAGCTTGCAACTACCATGTCGTTATATGTCGAATAAATCTACAAATCGGTAAATAACCTCATCATCACGCAGTCATTTTTATGCCAGGCTCCTTAATCATTCTCTCACAGCCACAAGCTGAGAGTCACAGCTACATTGTTTACTTCTGCATCAGCCCTGCTGCATTTCTTTATCTTTTAAAAGAGAGAGCAACGTGAGAAAAAGAAAAAAAAAAAAAAAAACAATGGCTGTGGAGCAAACAAGTGGTGCAGCGTGGGCAGCATGAAGAGCAGAGCTGGGCGATACGATCAAGACAGGACATACAGGGAGGAGACGCACAGAAAGATAATATAGCCAAAGTTCACCCAAGGGCGCCGTTCCTCTGTCGCAGAAAATATCTCTGTCACAGCCCAGTGGAACCACAGCAAACACCTGCAACAACTATATACAACAACATGCTACACACATGTTTGCATGTTTGACATCAAATGCATTGCTTGAGGAATAAAACATGAGAAGACTCATTATCCATAGCCCTTTATCAGAGCTGTACATACTGCGATCCTGCAGCTGCTTCACGGTAAAGAAAAGAAATCCGATGTGAAAAGAAGACATCAAGCAAGGAGGTGCTGCTGGAAGGCTTCCACTGTGGAGCAGCTGCAGTCACAGGAAGCTGTCACAAGTCTTTGAGTAGCTTTAAATGTCGCCCTGTTGCTTGATAAGAAGTTTAAATTATGTAACTTTTTGTTACCGGACCTAAAAATAATAATAATAATAATTAAATAAAAAGATAAACTCAAGTCAAACTGCATAAAACTCTTTTCATGAAAAGCCTCTTAGAACATGTATAAACGACTGTGCCATGCAGCTATAAGCGTTCTTAAGATAATGGCTGTATTAATATTGATAAGGTACAACTAACAATTATTTTCATCAATATATTTTTATCATTTCATGATTACCTGATTAATCATTCGGTCTGTACATGTGAAACAGTCACAGTTTCCAAAGTCCAGGATGAAGAAATGCCTTTTATCCAACTAATCTCACTTATCTTAAACACAAAACAATTGAATCACTGAATTTTTTACAGAAAAATAAACTGAGAAAAAAAACAATTGATTTGCAAAATCGTTTCCAATTACTTCTCTCAATCAACTACCTGATTCATGGATTGTTTCAGCTTTAACTGTTGACCTAATTTGACAATTATAGACGTGTGAAACGCACTATGAATGCCTCTATTGACAGTGCTATTTTCACATTTTACCAGAGGTCAGAGGTCAGTCGACACTGTTGACACTAATCTTAATGTTTATAAGTGTTATTTCAATACACCGTTTTGATGCTGTTGCCATGCAAAAAACACATTTGCAGCATGAACAAGCACACATCAAAGTGAAACTCGACACTTAAATCTTCTGTTTTTATAACCTCGTGTCATATTGCCATTAGAGGATCCAGGAAAAGTGTCACACAATGCAAATTTCTGTCATGTCTTGCAGCCCTGCTAGCAGCTGTGTCAGTATCTGAAAACATTACAGCCCTGCCAGTGAACAAACACAATAATACTTCTCTAAAAAGAAAAAAAGAAGACATGGCAAGACAAACAACACCAACAGTTCCCTCCCTCTGTTATCTGAGCAAATGGGGAATCCATTCACACAGAGGCAAAAGCAGAGAGGAGGCAACTCATCAAACACAGACGACTGGAAATGCAAACTAGCTGCTGCGTGTGGAGCAATATCTCGGTGTGTACTCTCAACACGTGTCAGCGACAGATTATTCACACGAGACGCCGCTTGGAGAGCGAAGCTACCTAGTTTAGTGACTTCGACTGCGTTGGGGTTGATTATGAAGTCAGAAACAATGAATTATTAAAACAAATGGCACTCCAGATGTTTCCCCTGTCTTCATGACAAACGCCATCCTCTCTCAGGCGTGCAGATGCGAGCTGAGCATAACACGAGCTTGAAAAATCTCTGTGGCCTTCCTCCCGCTAGTGTGTGTGTGTGTGTGTGTGAGAGTGAGTGTAGTTTCCATTCTCTGGAAGTACTGTCACTGTGATACATGAGCAGCCCTTAGTCATTTGGCATTGTAAAGTTAAAGCTTTAGTATTAATAAACTGCTGGTATGAGGCTGGCAGCTACTACATATATTGTTCATGGTAAAGTTATGGTGCTGTACTTTATAGGCTCCGTTCAGGCAGGTTTAATATTCCAAGGGGAGGCGATTTGTAAAAACTTTTGTGCTGCTCTAGTGCTGAAATAATTAGCTGATTAATTAATCAGTTGACAGAAATCAATGATGCTCAACTGAGCAAAAATGCCAACAAAATTTGTAGGTTCCAGCTTCTCAAACATCAGGATTTGCTGCTTTTGTCTGCTTTGTTTTATTTGATTTCACTTTACAAAGTTTTCTAACTCTTCGTCTTGTTTCTTTTAACTTTCCCCCTGGAGATGATATCATTGATATCACTGGAAATGAACTAACTTTGGGCTGTTTTTTGGATTAAAAAAAAAGTGAGCATCAACATGTGCTCCATGTAGTATGAGGATGACCCGTTTTCACTCCTGAGTCTTGACTGGAGAAGCTTTCTGAGCGCTCGTTTGTGAGATGTTTTTATTGACTCTCAACCATGGCTGCACGGTAAACCCATTGTTCAAGGCCACATTTGAACTATGTAAACTTCTTTTTTCTTGTAACGCTAACATTTGGGTTCTTTCCCTTCGTGCTTGTTTATTAACCGTTCTTCTATCCTTCCATTTTATGGCGGTTGTTTGTAACCTTGTGTTTACTGTCACAATGCTATGAATTTTGGGTAGAACTCAGGCAAAAGTATGCAGAAACGCAGACTTAAGGGAAGTGTGCAGGATGGGCTCAAAATGTCTGCAGAGAGCCCTCATGCAGTTGATGGTTTTATAGTGGGACAGCTCTAAACCCTCATGGACTCAGACCTCAAAGTCTGAGTCTGTGAGGGTGGACATTCGGAGTGGGCCCAAAAGTCCCCCTTTTGAAAAATCTTTGATATTTAGAGCCACCAGGCGGCAACCAGGGTGAAATGCGAGGACAATGCCTTGTTCGGTGGAAAATATTCTCAACACCAAATGGTATTTTTCAAGGAGCTGAGATATAAGCAATCGAGATTAATTAGGGCCTATGATGCTCATTTGGGTAGGAAGAATCCAGAGCTCTTGGAGGAATCTCCTTTAAAATGTAAAAAATGTTGACAGCAGGACCCACTCGAGACCTTCATCTAAGAATATAAATTCCTTAGATAATATTTCTGCTTGTTTGTTGGAAGGGCTTTGCAGTGCGCAGTGCAACCCAAGAATCTGAATAATGCTATAGAATAAAACAACATTTCTACTCGTAAAATCGCACAAAAATCTCATTCAGTCTCATGATACACCAGAAATTTTGCTGCTCACGTTTTTCAGTAGCAAGTCAAAACAACGAAGCACATACACCTCTTTTACATATTCATTCTTTTTGGTGTGGAGGCTGCATGAGAAGCAAACAGCGAGCGATATTCATTTAGCAACAGGGCTGAAAAAGCCTCCATTGTTTCCATCTCAAAGCCCCTCTCACTTCTCCGCTCTCTGTCATGCCTCAGAGACAAAACTGTAAGACATGAAAAGGTTGCAGTCAAGAAGAGCAGCAGCATCTCCAACTGTGTTTTGCTATCCCTCTTCCTCCTCCAACCCCCCCGACTAAAACAAAAATGACGGCTTGCTGTGTGATGCAGTCAACACTCCCATTTCTTATTTTTAAATCCAGCATCCTTTGATCCTTCACCGGAGCTTTGCGTTTTGCTCCTTCGGAGTGCTGAAGTTTTAAACACTGTTGAAGGTACAGTACAGAATCCATGCCATCATGAACAACAAAACTATGCTGGTGCTGACCAGCCGATAAAGTCTCAGACCTTCTTTCACTTACCACTTAATGGGCAACAAGACCCTGTGCTCCTGTGTTGCAGAGAGCACTCAGTGACAAAACACACCATGCTGTGAGATTGCAGTGATCCTACGCTTTCAAAGTTATTGTGCCAAAATGTATCATCCATCCAACTTCCATTAAAGTCACACCAATCATGTCTGAGTTACAAATTTGGAGCCCCATTGTCAGACCAAGTTTCTGTGTGTATCTGAAATGCTTTTCTTGTTGTTTGTTTGTTTGTATCAAGTAAAATTAAACCGACAGTATGATTCAGTTTTCATTATTTCAAAGATGTCGTGTCCGACAGTGAAAGCAAATGTTTTACTGATGTTTTCTCAAACAAATGAATAGAGTTCGGCTCAAAGAGAATATGTTGAATGCATATGAATGAGTTCAATGGAGTCAGGATAAAACCAATTTCTTTCTTGGAAATGAAGAATGCTTCTCAGCTGACTGGTGACCTCAGAAGACACTGAAGTCTCTGAGATATACAGATGCACGTCTGTATTCATATTTAGCCACACAGAACTGGACAGTTTTTTTCTAGCTCCAACAACTCAAACACAGTGATACGTCCTTGTCTTTAGCATCGTGTCAAGTTCAGTTTATATTTATATGCAATTAATTTTAGTAGCTTGCGAAAAACCAGGTGAGTCAGGTTTAATAGGCTACGGTTGTTTTTTTTTTTTCAGAGTATCAGATACATTTACTTTGATATAATGATAAAATATGTAGGTCTTGGGTCAGACTCGGTATTGGCAATATCAAAAGGATTTGAACCTGGACCAGGGTCAACAAAAACTTGATAAGGACAACCTAATGAGTGATAATGACCTCCAGCACTGCGGCCCAGCAGTGTACTATGTTTGAACCTAGTCTTGTTTTTAAAAGACCTCATAAAAAGGTGGACCTGAACTTCATGGCAAAGTATTGCCTCCTAGAAAACTCTACACCTCACACGTACTGGCAGGTATAATTGAAAGCAATAAAGCCACCACAACACAAAAATCAAGCCATGTTTCTCTCCACAACTGATCTCCGACTGGTTCACACTATTGATTGTTCCTCTCTGTGACATCATTTTATATTCCATGGGACCTTTAATGCCAATTTTTCAAGCCCATGGGATGTGTGCACGTTTGATAATCAAGATTAGGGTAGATGGAAAGATGAAAATACAAAACACTCAACATTCAATTTCAAAACAAAGTGGTTCCTCCAATAGAGCTTCTTCTAAACTTTTGTCATCATCCTAATCCCCAGTCTAGATCTGTCTGGATATGAATCAACATCCATTGGTCCATTGAATTGTTTCTATCAGAATGATATCATGGGTTGATTTCAACATAGTTATCACATTCATTTGATGGCAAAAATCACTTAACTATCACTGGTTTTATGGGACTAATAATATTAACAAAAAAATCATGACATTTTCCAACTAAATTTGCATTTTTGCCCCGAAAGCCGCAGGGAAGCAGCTGAAGAATGGCAAAGATGGCAAGAGCTTCAGTGCATCCAACACTTTGGTCCAGATAACCACTGGTTAGCTTCCCATTAAACATTAATCAGAATATTCAACGTCTCCAGAGGATGGCTCAATCTTTTTGAGGATCCCACTGACCTTTCCTCCAGCACCACCATTAGGTCAAAATTTACATTTCTACACACAAAATCTAAAAGAAATCCAAAAAAAAATCTATAATGTAGATTGCCATAACATTTGGACTGGAGCCAATCCCAGCTGAGAGGGAGGATGAACCCTGGACCGTTTGCCAGTCTATCACAGGGCTGACAGTTTGCTATGTTATGTTGTTAAAAAAAAAAAAGAAAAAAAAAGAGAAAAGATGCTCTCAAACATTGATACTTGCCTCAGAAATCTGGTATCAGTCAGTCATTAATGGCATTAACAGGTCACATTCATGCTTCCCAGAGGCTGAACAAGTCTGACACTTTAACCCTCCGATTGAGATAAAGATCAAGACAACTGGGCCCACTGGGACTTTTATTCTTGTTTATCTTTAGGGCAATAGTTTCCCAAGTTTTGTTTAATGGCATCCCATCCATTTTAAACAACACTCACCAACAAACACATACATATGCACACACACCCCTCTAAGCCAAGAATGACACTGTAAATATCAGGGGCACTAAGGTGCATAAAAAGAAGCTGCATTAGTCTGACAACCAGTATATGCTAGCTAATGTCTCACAAAACCCACACCTGTCAACCTCGCTGTAATGGAAACAGGGAGAAGTGCAAGTGGCGAGCCCCTCCCACCTGTTTGAAATCGGTTTCCTGAGACCCGGCAGTGGTGAAACTCTCTCAGCCCCCCAACAGGCATGTGAAGGTTCATTTGCACTTTAAACTCAGCCAGATTGGTCTGGCAAGGTGTTCACATGGCAAAAGCGATATGCTCAGTGTTTGCTCCAACATGTTACAGGCTTCAGCTTAAGTTTAAAGGTTGTCAGTGACACCTTTTGCCTTGAAGCTGCCACTGCTGCATCTTGCGGTACGCTAAATTACCAGTACCGTGCAGCCGTGATGGTGTCAGTGTTGTCCTGGTAACCAGCTTGTAGGTGTTCACAGTTAATCCATGAAGGACCGTGACCACATTTTGGGAGATGAGCTCAGTGCTACTAAATCCCAACATACGTTCACTCTGTACCTTTACGAGAGATCACAGGTAAAGGTATATTATCAAGAATTTTGATTTGTGTTTATGCTTTTACAGAACATCAAATATAGATTGTACAGCTTTGTCAACAAAGACTTATATATAAATATGCAATAATGCGTAATATGCATAAATATTGATTAGATATCATTCTGTTTTAGTAAAGAATATTCCCTGTTACTCTATTGTCCTACTTCTAAATGATAAGTATTTGCTTAAATTATTTTTATCTCAACCAAAGTGTATCTTACGGGTCTGACAGTTGCAAAAAAGCTGCTCACTGTTGCCTGGAGTTCTTCTGTTATCTCAAAGACAGTGTTTACTTTCATGGTAGGATATTATTTATTTAGAAGAAAGAGCAGTCAGGAAAAATGGAGAGAAAGTAGAAAAGTTCAAGTTTGCTGTGAAGTGGGGGGAAATTCAAAGATTTTGTTAACTACATCCCATTTATGCAATGTGTAATATATAATGTATGTGTATCCGTATGGATTTATAAGTATGGTACATGCATGTGCATGTCCTGCAACAGATGCTCTGGCTCCCACAGTCATGGAGACAGACTAAATCCACAGCAGAACTGTGGCAGGTTCTCCAGGGTGACTGGAACAACATACATGCCAAGTGAAGCCATGAAAAACTGTGTGCAGGTGTACTGAGGAGAACTGGAGTCATTTAAAGGCAAAAGGTGTTCACATCAAATACTGATTTTATTTAGTTTTTTTTGCTCTTTTTTATTTACTGCACTTTGTGTAAAATTAACTGATAAATAAAAACGATACATGCCATTATTTGTGAAAGAATCCCCACTTTACTTTATTTAGGGGCCTGTAATAATTTACTGCACAGAACATGATGTGCATTTTAAACGCTGATTTATGTTTCTTTATGGTTGGATTTATGGGTAAACTTATTAACAGCAAACTCGAATGGCTAGCTGGATGCTAGAAAGCTAATGACTTTTTGTTGGTAATAAAGTTTTGGCTGCTGATCTAGAAGGCATCTCCTACATCATGCCCAAGTGGTACAAAAACAAATTCCAATTCTAATCTATGATAGGTTATAAAGCCACCAGAGTGAAATTGAATGCAATTACAGTGCGACTGTGATACCATCAAAACTAAGACAATGGCTGCAGGCAGAACAAAGCTGGGCTAATTATATCAGGCTTCTCATGGAGATAGGAAGGTGCTGAAGGCTAGTTCTTGCACCTTCCACGAACAGTTTGAGGCAACGATAAATAGACAGAGTTTAATTGCTCCGCGCTGAGGTTACTGTGCCAGTCTCCAGTCATGCAGCCCAGAATTTAAAGATGAGCATGTTGTATTGCAGATGTACTTTCTCTGTGTGTGATGATGAGCCGGGCTTTAGAGGGAGCTTTGAGTGTACGACAATGCACCATTGCAACTGTTTTCCAGACGGTCATTTTAAAACTTGTATTGTTCATAAGAGAAAAAAAATATGAAGGCGCTGCAAAATATAAACACAACAGCACAGTTTGCTGCTGTGGAACTCGTAAAGAAAAAAAAAAAGAGTGAATCGTTAAAGGAGCCAGCAGTGCAACCTCCTGTGCAGTGAACTCCGTAGGGAGCTGCAATATGTGCTGTTATTATTAAAGCTGGAACTATTTACTGTGTATGTGTTTATGTATGTGTATAGGATAAGCTGGATGAGTCAGACTTGCAGTTTCTACGACCACGTGTTACAGTGATTAGAGCAATCTCCAGAGCCACGTCACCGGCACGGCTGAAAATAATAATTTAAATTCTGAAAATTTCAAATTTAGCACAACCTAATAAAACAGCTCTGCAGGAGCATAATAAAGCCCCCATGTGTGTATATAGGAACTGATAATTCCTCACTCCTAGTGGCGGAATCAAATTAGATATTTGGGACACTGATGAGTGGGCTGAAAGCAAAACACGGCACCGGCACTCATTTTTCTACAAAAAAAAAAAAAAAAAAAGGCACAAATCATACAGGAATTCAACCCCTCGTGGCTTTACACAACCTCATCAGATGATTAGAGAGGGAAAGTTGGCCTCAGTTTGGGTCCAAAACCACACAATGCAGCTTCATCGCAGTGCTTCAATGCCAGAAATTGATCCTTTACAGTAAACCCTTGCTATTGATCCTGGGACCATGGACACTGTGATGCTCTGGACCAATTATATGGATTTTTTGGTCTGGGTGTGCCAGATGAGATCATGTTTCCCACAGCCAACTGAAGGCACTTGTGTCTGGCCCTTGTTCCTGTGCACTGCCTTTAATTTGAAAGCAGGGGGGCAATAGAGACACGTCTGTCCCTTTAAAAGATATCGCCCTCATGTACAATGAATAATTCAGATGGAATAATTCCACCGAGGTTCCTTTGAGGTGGGACCAGTGTCTCGCCTCCTCCAGCAGTGGGACGGCCAGGAAGCTCATACATAAAAGATGAAAGGTTTGATAGCCTCCATTGGATTCAGCGGCTGGGATTGTGCGCTGAAGACTTTAGAGTTGTAGCCTGGCTTAGCTGCTCCTGAGAAGTGCCCACAGCCTCTCGGGCCTGGCTGCATGGGGCTTTCTCTGTAATATCTGTGCCACATGCAACACCGCTCGGCTCTGCAGTCAGAAGAGAGGGGGGTGGGGGGGTTGGGGGAGTATAAATAGCAACAACATGGAAGCGAGAGAGAATGAGACCTCACTCAAACCTCTCAGTTTCTAGCCATTTCGCTCCAAACCTGCAGGAATGGTGCAGAAACAGCCTGCAACAGAAATAGAATAACTAAAAGGTCATATTTTGCTGCTGCTTTATTTTTGGTTTATCAAGAATTCAAAAATGTGTCATCACCTATTTCTCCTTCTTCAAACCATGTACTGTCTAATTTCTCTGCAGCATCTGCAATTGTGAGCTAAATCCAGCTCTCTAATTTTGCTTTTTTTCCCCATTTTGTTACATGCAGCTTAGTCTCATCTTCACCGTGAGAGAACAGACAGATCTGTTCGAGTGGAGCCAAACCTTCCGCCTGCCCAATAGCCTGACACAAACATGATAACATTTCACTGGAGCACATCAAAGATTGGCATATTTTGACTTTCCTAAATTAGGAGTAACATGCACAGAGCTGATATGCTGAGAAGAAAAGGAAACCTGTGGTGGGACGTGGATTTTTTCGGCCCGTCTTGTTAACCTTCTAACATCTTCGGTTACCCCAAGGGCAAATATGCAATACTAAAAAGCCCAAACGTTTGGTCTTTTTAGTATTGCACAAGAGGCCAACCATTTTGGTTCAAGGCATTCATCTTTTGATTAAGTGTCAAGAAACTATCTGTAAAGAGACAGATATAACTAGCCATCTATTCAGTCATGAACTCATTCACCACTGCAGAGTCAATGGATTAAATCCCCGTTGGTACCAATTGGGCAACTGAGTGTTCATATTGATTTATACATAGTAGCTGTGGGTTGACAAGGAGACCTGTCAGCGGAAGACTTGATGGAGGTTAAAAGACCACTTAATCTGTGGTAGTGAAATGGAACTGCGAGTCACATAGTGGCATAGAAGCTGCAAACAAATCATTAAGAGCTGCAACGCACATCACTCCAGTATCTGTAACAGTCTGTGTGTTAATCATTTAGTTTTCGGGTTTGATATTTCTGACAGAACAGCATAATCAACTTCAACAATGTTTAGTGACTAATTAAGTGTTAGGTGGCGGATCTTTTCATAGATCAGTTTCTGTGGATGAATAGGACACAGGAGAGCGGTGATCCATTCCCATGCGAAAGTAGCAGTTTGTATTGTTTCTATTATCCGTGGCCGTTCGACCGAGTAAACCACGTTGTTATTATTGTAACCACGACAACAAAGATTGCGTAATGTTAAGGAAGTACTTATTTTAACCCAAATCGTAATCTTTTCCTAAACCTAACCAACTAGTTTTTGTGCCTAAACCTGACGAAGCCATGACCGTCATTATGGTAACCATGGCAACGAAAGTAAGTACGCTGCCCTCGGTACAGTCTGTGTATTTATTTATAGGTTGGAGGACTGGTTGAAAGAGACAGGAGACATGTGGAGACAGAGGGCTATGACATGCAACCATGGACGCTGCAGTTAGGTGGTATGCACTTTAACCACTAGGCTACCAGGGTTCTATGTTCTAAGTTCTACCTCACAGCTACATAACGAATGGATCCTTGAGGCAAGGCTGAGATAGAAGTATAGGCAAATCTAGCTGACAGATACACAGGCGGCCAGCGGAGACAAAGGCTATTTTTCCTTTCATCAATCAGTAACCTGTTGTTTAAGTGTTGACATGTAGAATTTACCAGCCAATTAGCGTCAATTTAATATATTAAATGATGAAATATCTCTGTAACACAAGGAAGTCAGGCACGCAGAGCTGCCCCCCCACACACACACCCCCCACACACACAGCATCTGGTGAGGTATCAGATCAGAGTTGTAACTACACACTCCCTGATGGATGCAAGATGACAAAGAAGAAAACTTGCACCATTACAGATAATTAGGAGCCCTTCTATTCGCTGTATTCAGAGACAGTAATCACTGTAATCAGCAGTAATCGTCCTGCACTGCCTCAATTCAGGCTTAAAAACTTGAGGGAATCATTTTTCCCCCATCTGCAATTAGAGACCATCATGTGAACACATCTGTAGTGGATACACTTTTATTGTTAAAGGGAATTTTTTTTATCTGCGTGTCTCATCTGTTCGTCCTCTGGTCAAAAAGGCATCAACACAGTTCTACCTTCCCCCTGTGCTGTCATGTGATTTAAGATTTGGTGTACTCACTTTAACTTAACTTGCTTCATCTATTTATATTTCATGTTGGGATTTCCTACTGTACCATTCCCATATTGCCTTTTGACAACTGCAGAGAAAGAAGTGGTAAAAAAAAATTAAAAATACCTGTTGCATTCACTTCTGGGTTTTATGAGCAAGTGCAGAGAGAGATAGAAATCTCTCTGTTAGCTCCCTGAGAAAAAGTGAAAATTGCCTCTTACTCAAAACCCAACCTGGTTTTCGGGTCTATTTTCTGATCCCAGGAGTCCTGGATTTCATTGTCAGTGTTTCCTTCTTCTCCGACTTCTTCCTTCCTGTATGATTGGTGCACAAAAAAACCTGATGTTTACTGGTTTAGATAAAATCTTTAGCTGAAACATTTTCCACTATTAGGCTTTATTGTAGCTACACTGCAAATGTAATAAACTGTATTATTCAAGTGTTAAAATGTTTATGAAGGATTTTCTTTTACAATGGGCAAAGCACTGGTAAACATGCTGGTGATATCCTATATTTTTTCTTACTGTCAACAAAGCCCATGAAACCAGCAATGAACTGCTGCCATTAAAAGGTACTGTGTGTGTGTGTGTGAGTGTGTGTGTGTGTGACCAAAGCATAGAGCTACATTATTATCCAAAAACTATTAAAAACCCAATAATGACCCACACCATTGCACTGGGTGACACGTTCCTTCATTACCACCAACAAGGCCACTGTGGTTTATTCTGACTCAGTCTCGTATCTACAGCTGGAAATAGTCCACGAAAACACAGCACTTCCTCCCTGCTTGCTAAAATCCTACCACATTGCTGCTCTTGGTCTTTTTTAATGGGTTTTTTTTTTTACGATAAGATATGAAAAATAGCATGCCTTATCCTTTACCCTGTAAGTATAACAAAAAAGTAAATAATTTCCATTGTAAATTACTCCAAGGTGAGCTCAGTCCCTCATTCATTAGTAGTCAGTATGCCCATTTCCTCTTAAGCACACACTGTTACGTTTCCACTTTAACATATAAAACATTCTTCAGTTTGTGTTTGTTCGATCAATGCTGCTGCAGCTTTGGCATGTTGGTGGTAATTGAAATGTAGTTTTCGCATCATTTTGTCCACCTCCTGTAGTCCGGGTCAGGGATTTGGAGGGCAGAGTGGTAAGGCAGCAGCTGGTTACCGTCTGTTTTCTGCTGTTAATAAAGTGCTGGCTGCAACTGTAGGCCTCTTTGAGAGACATTCAGTTTTTCAATTGGGAGCAACTGCAGAAATTGAGCGATTTTCAGAGTCGCCAGTTTTGCTCTTCATAAAACACCTATTTCAGCTTTCGCAAAACATATTTTTCCCAACAAGTAGTGTTCCACAATGGCCTGACAGAAGATGCAGCTGCAGCTGTTTGTGAACTGATCCAGAAAATATGGTGGAAAGGAGACCTTTGTGATCACCTCTGTTATTACTGCTCGGCTGTGTGTGTGGCATGGTGGAAAATCTGGGTTCCCGTCTTAAATTTTAAAATCTATAGTGTAACTGTACAATTACAATTACAGAGGAGAATAAAACCAAAGGTGTTCTGAACTCAAAAATGACTTCCTTCATATTCATCTAGGTCATCCTTTCAGAGATACAAGTCTTGTGGACTAATGATTCAGAAGACAGGTTTTAAGACTTTGAGACTGATGCCACAGCTGGAATATTTATGTTGCCTTATAAATGGGATTATAGTTGCCAACATTATATCTGCCCAGAAGACAGACAGTCCATGGAACCAGAGCCAGGTTTAACAAACTGCATTTTGATTGTCCCAGTAAGGCAAGCTTTAGCATAAGTGCCAATTTGCCAGAGAAAGCATCATTTCTAAAAAAGGTTAGATTGAGTTTTGAGTAGTTCAGTAAATCCTGTATAACAGATGAGTCCCTTTATTTAATTTGGTGTCACTCGCAAATTGCTCCTCTTACTTTTAGACGATCAGTCTTACAAATCAGTGGTAGGCTTTTCTTGTGAAGCAGGATTTGCAGACTAATTCACAGAGGGTAGCAACCATCTGCTGCCTCTGTTCTCTACAAACTTTTTTCTCTTTTTTCACTTCATGGATGAGTTTTACATTTTGTGAGGGAGGAACGCTGAAAGAGCTCGTTGCAGTTCGGACAAACCTCGAACGTCTGACACATTATCAACGTACAGTAAGCAATACTCTTTTTTCCTCCTTTTTTTTTTTTTTTTTACAGTGATAACACTGGTCGTTGCATCATGACAGGCTAAAACACACTGCAGGTATTCCACCCACATGGAAATGCATCATCATTTAAGATAATAGCTATGTAGGGAAACAATCATTTCACTTGTGAGTAGAATTTAATTGTCAACAACAAAGTAAGCATCCCATGAATTAACCAGATTCAAGGACTTGTTTGTCATTGTGCTTATGGCGTTTCATATGGTCGAAACGCATCTTGTATCTGTCCGTTCAATATGAAGCTGGAGCTCAGAGATGAGGGGAAACACCTCTAACCACTGAAGCTCACTAATTAACACATTAAATGTGCAAACAACAAGGCGTGGTTTACATGTCAGTGTCCCTCAAGCAGCAACTTCCTTTCAGCACTCTGGTTAGCGTGCAGATCATGTAGCTTCATATTAAATTGACAAGTGTAAGAGTGGTATGACACAAAAGCAAATAAACTCAGTTGTCAAAATGTGGAATAATTTGTTTGAACATTGTAATTCACAGTTTAAATTAACACTTTCCCTCTCAGCAACTTCTACACGAGTGAATGATTTTCCTTTCCTCAGGCTTTTGGGAGCATGAAGCTTCGTGTAAGACCTAGAAAATAAAAACTTCACTCGGATTTGAAACTTATTCTGCAGTTAAACTTCACTGCAGTTTGCTAAACATATCTTGATATATGTTTTACATGCAACTTTATCCACAGGAAAAACAACAAATAAGTGCATTAGCTATAGGTCTTTCCTGGACAAGAGCTTCAGTGTGGATTACTGCTTTAAATGAGATTGGAAAAAAAAAATCTGATTGGAATCGACATCAGGGTCGATTCAACTTTAATTAAGGACCATCTCAGTCCTAAAACTAGACTGCAGAGTTGTCACATATTTAGGATAATTGGTCTAAAAGGCTGATAGGAGGCACGTTTATAGATCTCAGGGATATCAAGATCAAGACTGCATTTGTTGTTACCAATTGACTATTTAACATTAATGATTTTGAGCAGTAGAGTAAATGAAGAAGAGAAAGACTAGATAGGTTCACAGCCAGCTGGGTTTCCTACATGTTTGTCTAAGTTGCTGTTCAACTTAACACTGTTCATATGATTCAAATAACCAGTTCATTATAAACTATTAAAACAGACTTTGAGGTCTTTTTTTAAGCTCTAGTTGGAAAAGTCTTACACAGTAAAATATTGATTTCAAACGGTCAAAGTGCTGTCATAATTCAAAGCAAACATCCAACACATCCAATATTGTCATTTCAGTAAAATGGCATTCACTACAAATACAAAAGTTTAATATTCAAGCATTTCTTCTCTGTCTTAATAAAACTAAAAGTCTATAGTCATGCTTGTGGCCCTGTGAAACTGCAATAATCATGACATACTAGTAGACAAAAGCCGCTGGACGGATATGAAATAAGGGAAAACTTTGCTTTTCTTAGATCATTTCCACCAGTGGGTTATCAAACGAAAAGTTTGTTCCTCAAAAGAAAAGTTGGACAGTGTTTGGAACTCTGAACAGTGTGTAACACTAGTGTAACCTGGAGGATCCTGTCTGAAACAGACCCATGAAAAACAAACCTACCCGGATGTGATGTATACAGTTTCAAATAAAGGTAAGACAGTAAGACTCTGTCCAAACAGACCAGAGGATGATTACACCCGATCCAAAGTTTGGTCGACCCAAACAGAGAACATGAACAGCAGCACTGCAGCAGCATGATGCGCTAACAGTTCATGAGCAAAACGAACAGCGGGAATGAGTGGGAATACATGTCATCTGTCCTACGATTCACAGCTCACGCTTCTGGGCTTGGGTCAAAAAAAAAAAAAAAATTTTCTCCCGTGATGAAATCGACATACTGTACCTCATGATCCGAGGCGATCGTGACTCACAGGTCTGCTCGGATCCATTCAGGTATTACACTGTTTTACACACAGACCCCAAACCAGCGACAAATAAAGCGAGGACCCCACCTGACCTGGTCAGACTGAATATAATTTGGATACAGCCCAACCGAGACCAGAGTCAGGTCTCAGATACTGGGAACTAAGTGGACCCCCTGAAGAGCTTGAGGTGCTCAGCAGCCTTTAGTCTGGTGAGGTAAGCTTTGTACGATTGAAGCTGCAGCTGTTTGAAGTTGAGACGTTTCACCCTGCACGGAACTGACAGACCAACAGACCCAACATCAACCCACAGGGGGATACCAGAATACAAACTGACAATCACCATTAGAAGAATTTTAAATCAAATCAACACTGGGATGGGGGGGGTGGGGTGGGTTGGGGGGGTCTGAGTAATGAGGTTGACAATCTGGGTTCCAATGTAGGATGAGAAACTAGGTCAGCCCTCATCTGGACAAATTAACTGTTTTCAATACATCACACAAGTTCCCACAATGTAAGCAGTCCTGTTGATTAAAAAAAAAAAAACCTACAAACCATAACAAATATGCAAATGTGTTAGCAATTAGCCGAGCTTCGTTCCCTGCTATCTCTGCACGGTGGGTGATTATTAGCATTTTTCTTTCTTTTCAACGCAAGGTCGGATTGCACATCAAAACAAGGACCTTTTAGTGGAGGCTGCCTTTACTAAACGGGCTTTCATTAAGTGCGCTGGTGCCTTATTCTGTTGAAAACTTTAAGAGAGGAAAGGCTGAAATCTATTTTCTGATGCAAGCCATCTGTTGTTTGTAAATCAGCAGCTAACTGGGAGACCAGAGAGACTGTTCCCAGTGTCCAGCCAAAGACACTGGCAGAGCCCCCTCTTTCTATCTCAGTGCTATCGACACTAATTGGAGCACCACATTGCCCCTTTTTTTCTCCCAGTCATTTCACCAGCATTACAATATGTTCCTCCACTATTTATGCAATCAAACAGATGAAATATGATATTGAGCTCAGTGCACAACATGATTGCATACAGCAAACATAAATCATCTTGAATAATCACTGACCCAATCAGCTCCAGTGGCTCCAGCAAAGCTTCTACTAGGCAGTAAATCATGGGCTGCTTGTTGCTGTGAACTATTACAACATCAACTTCTCCACTTTTTTTTTTTTTAGAAAGGGAGAATAGTAACTGAGAGTTGCTGCAACTTTGGCTCTGTGGATCCATCTGGGTTACAGGGCCATGAAAGCAGCACAAGGGTGGGCAAAGTGTTAAATAGGTCACAACACAAGAGTCCTCTTCAAAAACTCCCAGGTCCAGTTTTCCCCACTGGATTAGCCTCCTTTTCCCACACCATCTTTGCTGCTGCACCTCGACCCTGGGAGCCTGGAAACCACAGGGAGAGCAGCTTGGAGTGTGTGTGAGTGTGTGTGTGTGTGTGTGTGTGTGTGGTGTGTGTGTGTGTGTGTGTGTGTGTGTGTATGACAGTGTGTGTATCAAGTAAAAAGTAAGGTTGTGCGTCCTGAATGGCCTCCAGCCCTGAATCTTGGACAGCTCCACCTCGGCAGAGTTGGCCAAGCTGCCCTGGCTTCATTCATACTGAGCCAGTGGCACGCCAAGCCAAGCACTCTAGAAAATAAGACCACATGCATACGCAGCACACGCGCGCACACACACACACACACACACACACACACACACACACACACACACACACACACACACACACACACACTCTACACTTGCACTCTGCCAATATGAGTCTCAATACCCATTGCTGCTTATTTTGGATTGGAGCTGCTGATGTTTGTGCCAGTATCAATTTTCACAACAAAAAGTAAAAAATAAAAAGCATTGGACCATTAATGTGGAACTCATACCTGCCTTTGAATATTGAGCTACTAAAATTACATTAAACACCTAAATTAATGAAACAAAGTTTCAGATATAATCATCGGGTTCTCCTCGCACCTTTTCTGTAGCTGCAGCCAAAAAGGAAACAAAAACACAGAGACAGCAAATCACAAAAAAAAAAAACCTCTCTCTCATAAAGTCACACATATCTTTCTCTCTCTCAATGCTGTACATCCCATTCTTTCCTCATTCTACTTCAGTTCTAACAATTCCGCTTTTGCTTAAAGCTCAGGGCACAGCACGAAAAAGGAACAATCTGCACCAAATACTGAGTCCTTTTCAGAGGGCAGAGAGGCAACTGAGCAAAGCAAAGTTATCTCCTGTCACTGGTCACGCACCTCACCTCACCCTCAACAGCATGAACACAGGCTATCAGTAGTTTATCTTCCCATTAGGACTTATGGCTTTGACATTTATTTGGAATTAGGATCTGGTGTTTTTCTTTATCTTTGAGGCTCTAAAAACATCCGAGCCGCACGCTGTGTGCCCTTCAGGGTCCTCACGCTGTGACACACCTGATATCCATTAACCACCAGTTGTTCGGATTACACAACACTGGGTGTCATTGGAAACAGTCAACGTGTTGGGAAAAATCCTACACAAGACAACGCGCTCGAGTGTGTCCGCAAAGAGCCGGAGCATCTGCTGCCTGGGACAAATTAAATGTGGAGTAATTATGAGAGGAGGCTCCCCGGAGTGTTCTGCCTCAGAATCCGCGCTAATACTGTGACACCAAAAGGTGTGGCGCTGCGTGACTTTGCTCACACTAACTAATGAAACAAAGAGCGTGCGTGCGTGTACGTGTGTGCATGTGCGCGCAGCCATGAAACAGAAGACAAAGACATTTCTGAACTTGAGTAGCGCGACTAATGAAGAAGAAATTGTCAGCGTGCGTGCGTGCTTGCGTGCATTACCTCGGAAAAGGAAGGCTTTGCTGCTGTTGTGAAGACCCGCCACTTGGGTAATTCCATAGGTGGCATTTGCCAGGTCAAGTTCATTGATGATATCAATCTGGTAGTCTTGATCTGATCCGAAAGCCAAAGCTGATGGAGAGAAAGGGAGGTTAGAGGATGTGAAGCGGTGTGTTCAAAGCCCTCTTAGAGGATTAAACCTGACAGGGTTTTAACTAAAATCCTAATTCGTTTCACAAACAGACATGGTCACTGCTCATGTGCATTTCACTGCTTATAGTAATGGCTGGCCGTGCAAAAAGTCACGCAGTTTTTACACGCAGGGTTGCTTAATGCTGCCCAGTGAGATGCACCGTCTGTGCCCGCAGCCATCACCTGTGTTCTCCACGGACCGTAGGTGCACTGTGCGCACCCGTTAAGGTAAAAGGTGTCATCTCTTTCACCTTAACTGCGTCCTGGTTATTGCCAAATGTTAACTCTACAAACTGCAGGTGATTAAAAAACAATAAGCTGCAGTTGTCCAGAGACACTACCAAAATATCCGACATGCATGCGCGCAAGGTGCAAACTGAGGAGCGTAAAAAAAAAAAATAAAAAAAATAAAAAACCGTTAAGAAGCTCGTCTCACTCGCAACAAATTTCCTGCCTGCGACCGCAGAGAGCCACGCTGCTTGTACTTACCTGGTTTGGTAAAAAAGAAAAAAGATAGCAAAGCCACGTAAATATCCATTTGTGTTGGAGTTGCGCTGTACAAAGTCCTCAGCCGTGCGCTCCGCTGCGTATCCCCACTAACCCGCTCTGGTCCGTCTGGCGCTGTGCGCCGCTCTCACCTCGCCTGGATGTGGAGGAACAGAGGAACGATCCACAACACATGAGCGGGGGTTTCCTCTCTGCAGAATCAGATCAGTTTATAATGTCTGGATGCGTCCAATTGGTCATTGCGTGGCATCGATAGTTACAAACGTCTGCGTTTATTCAGGACAGCTAATATACTGACCGGCAGACGATAAATCTGAGGATATTCTCATCCGATAATCTGTAAAGTTCCCCCCGCTCAGACCACTGAAACTTCCAATTTTGGAGGTGAGAAAAGGCCTTTCAAAGGAAAAGTCTGTGAGTGAGGGACATGGGAATTCTCTGTGGTAGAAAGGTGGGCTGCTCTCAGTCGTCAAAGCAAGAGATTAATCAAAGCCTTTCCAGTCTCAAGGGGCAAATTAGCAACAGCACCTGACAAAATACAACAGATTTCATTAACTGCATGAAGATAGTGTAGTCTGCACAACATGGGTTTGCTCTGTATGAGGATTTTGTATAAAAGCACAGACACAAAAATGAGTCGTGCATATTGTCTTTGCTTCCCACAGCACCCCCCATCACTTCCCCTCACTCCCAAATGGAACTCTGTCTCCCACCTCCTCCTTGCCTCAGAGAATCCCTGGGATTTATAAGCACTGCTGCTACAGTCCTCTTTCCTCCGGGGCCTGTCCTTATTGAGAACCATTAATCATACCCTTCTCCTGCCTGCCTCTAATTTGTGTACACTGTCAGGTTGTCTGGGTTACCTGCACCAACACAAACTGATGAGGGAGAGAACAGCGGAGTCTGCTTAGTGATTATGGCAGTTACACAGTGTGCACCGCCTGCTCCGCCTGTGCAAGTGTGTGCGCTACTCAAGGGAAGGTGTAATGTCTGCTTTGGGATGCAGGTCACTGTTCCACCGTCTCAAATTAGACTGTAAACAATAGCAGCATTCGCAAGCCTATCCCCTGATCCAGGAGCGAAAAAATTTGAGAGGGGGGGAAAAAACACATTATTTGAAATTACAGGTTGCAGAGCAGCAGAGAAGGCAGGAAGGAGAATTTGAATTGTTTGTGGAAAGGTGGTGTGGTTTACAGGCAACATCATTCCTAGCTTTGATATTTTTATTAAGTGTAAAAAAAGATAATTAGCTTCTCTCTCTACTTCATCTTTGCAAATGCTGCAGTACCAGTAAAGCAGATTGGGTCATGTGTAGGTCAAAGGACATCTGGACATCTGGATTTTAAAACTGGGCTCAATTAGTATTCGAAACGTCTAGGTTACATTTATATTTTAGAGGCTATATTTTACGGTTAGGACCTCCTTTGAATTTAAATTTTAGTTTTAGTCATTTAATGATGCTGAGACAGTGATTTCTGTTACCTGGACATCTTAAAAACACACTTTTCAAATAAATATAGCAGATGTAACCTGGACACCTAGATCTCGTGTACTGCTGACATTCAGTCAGAAAAATTATCTTTCTCTATTTATGCATTTCTCTCCCATCCTCCCAGTCAGTCTGGGTGTTTTCCCTCTTTGCTTGAACCCATCTGATTTTGGCTGTGACCTCTGCGCAGTCATCTTGTCACTGTCAGAATTGAAAAACCTTCCTGTCTCTGCCTCTGTGAGCTGTCAGTTCATTGTCCAATTGATGGGACCCACCGCTGCTGCTCCACCTCCACTATTCTCAACTGAACAACTAACATTAGTCATTTGTTCAAAGGGTTTAAAGACCTATCCACATGTTTTTTTCTGACAAGATGACATCCCCCTATCAGAAGTACAAGTAGGAGCAGTGTGATGTCACATTAAGCAGGACAACAATAAGTGACTTTTTGGTTGTCCTGCTGATAGGGTAACCACATCAGAGGATCTCATATGGTTAATTTTGGAAAGCAGTAGAGATGGGAATTATGGCTCTTTGAAGGGAGCTGGATTTTATGGCTCCTTTCTGAGAGCCGGCTCATCGTTCTATTTTTTCCCTTTGGCTGGAGACCAGCCCTGTAAACGTGAATGTCTGTTCCTGACTGACTGACTGACGGAGTGACCGATGAAGTTACACCATTGCTGTGCTTTTAAGCGGTGGTGAAGACTGTTTGTTGACCTTGCTTTAAAATGAGCTAGTTGTCAGCGTTGCTATTGCTACATAGCCGGTGTCAGCATTAACTGCTGTTTACTTATCAATCTAGAAGAAATGTTGCGGGTTCAGCATCAAACTTCTTTTACTCGCCAGCAGCTGTCTCCAGTGGTGGAAAACACCATCAATGTTATCTTTTGTCTCTATCATGTCTTTTCTACTACTGGGTATCACACTGACCAGCTAGCCAAGGCCCGCCTCCTCACTTTCCAATAGCGACTCACTGTAGCCTCCAATCTGTCCTGAAGACGTAGCACTGCTCAGAGGGCGTGTTTTTACCTCTTGTATTATAAAGACAACAATGGCGAAATATCTTCAAGCTACAATCAGCACCACCCACAAGGGGCAAAGAAAACTTACGTATGCCCCTTTAAATTATAATTTTGATTTGCAGATATTGCACCCTGCTTTATTATTGCTTCTACCTCTAGTACGACTCAGGTCCCCTGATTCGTACCAAAGAATGTGACATCACTAGTAATGACTTCACAGCTTTGTGTCTGTTCATTAAGTTTAGGAATACTGCTCCATCTATCTGATCCTCAGCTGAAGGGGTTCACAAATGTTTAGACTGCATAAAGAGATATTCCTATATGACCCATGACATGACAACCCAATGAAAAGATAATGAGTTCTCAAAGAGCATTATACAATAAAGACTCTAACTTAGAGTTAGAGAGGAAACTAGAGAGGAAATGTGACAGTTGCAGATGCTTCCGTACTGGACATGGGCCTTCTAGCTCAGAAACCAAGTTGAACACCTATGGGAGGTTTTGGAGCAACATGTTACGCAGTTCTCTCAAATCACCAAATGATGAAATATCTTTTAGAAAATTATGTAACATCTCTTTATTAGAGTTTCAGAGACTTGGAGAGTCTGGCTCACGATGAAAAAAAACAGCATCTTAAAAAACTTGTTTAAGGATTCAGTTTTTTTCCTTCTTCTTGAATTTATCACTCATCTGTATGTAGCCTAGACTTCTGAAAGTTCTCACTTTTCATACAATTTAAGGATGTCTCAAATCAACAAATCAGTGTTTACTGCACTGATTAGACATTTGTTGACACACGCTTTCTGCATCAGAGATGTACCAAACCTAAAGTGAACCAGCAGTGAGAAAGGAGGAGACAGAGCGAGACACAGAGCAGCAGAGCAAGCATGACTGGCAGTGGCAGAGATATGAATGTCAACAGGATTAGCTCTATAATTCTCCAGATTGCGCGATTGCAGTGTGGCCCAGCTGTTTTCAATCTATGCTTGTCAACACAATGCCTGCCGTCGTCCTGCAGTCACATACAGCGAGGTCACCGGGAGAGGTGCAGCCAGTGGACCTTTTCTAATCAGGGAACAGACAAGCGAGACACCCAAAACCGCACAAACAGAAATGACCGCGACAACAGAACTCGGAAAGGCTAATTTGCCGCAGGTATTTGTTGTCTGACGGAGATGGAAGCCAAAGTTTAGCATTTCTCTGAGCAGAGCAGCCGTCATATTAAACCCACAGGAGTTGCCGAGATGGTGCTCAATCACTGACAAGATAAATGACATTTAGCCCAGCTTCTATTTTATCTGATGGAGCTCATATTCAAACCTGCCTTACTTTGTACTTTACCTGACACTCCAGTCTGATAACATCATGTCAAAGTGATATGTTTACCTCCAAACTTGGATGACCCATGACTTCAATTGTGACCAACTGTAAGAGCAAGAACAGCTTTTTTTCCCCCCGATTTAACCATGTCCAAAAGGTTATGTATCGGTTCAGGCTGTGTGTAGGTGTGCTGGGAGACAAATGTACTTTGAGATCACATTGGACACCCAGAAATCAAATGTAATAATGCAATTGGTTCTCATGTAAGTGTATAAAGTTAGTCAGAGCGTACAGAGTGTTCTCTGCAGAGACAGGCAGGTGATGCTGTGACTTCTGCAAAGATGATAACAGGAGGTTTTTCACACTGTGTCTTCAAGGCTGCAAGTTGTAATCTTGTTTTGTAGAACTATTTTGACTTGATCACTGTAGTGCTTTGAAATAACCAAAAACAGACACACACAGACAAAATAACAATTTTTCCACCTACTGACAAAATTTCATACACACATTGTTATAATACTAGACTGAAGATAGTGACGCCAAGTAAACTATTGCAGTCTATTTTTTTTTACTGCAGCATTGAAACAAATGTCAAGTATTTTACATTCAGCCTTTTATTCAAATTTCCTCCCAATTCAGCCTGATATATTTGGTATCTTTGAAAACCTGAATCTTAAAGAGTGACTTAATACCCTCTGAAATACGTTGTTTTTGTGGTGGTTTACTTCTCACTTCTTCTTACTGCAATGATGTAAAGGTGTCAGTTAACTGTGACATCACTGTAGGGTGTGGTTACAGGTGCACACCTCTGTAACGCACCCACTTGCCCCCTGCGGTGATGTTGGGTGTGGTCAGGTGACACTAATTAGAAACTTTTAACCAGAGAGGACGTGTTTGGTGTTACGTTACCCTTTAAGAATAATTTTTCAGAAATTTTCAAATGATTGGCGTGATGTTAGGTCTGGCAGGGTTAAAGAGATGCTACAGATACTACAGATGTACTAAAGATGATCTGGTTTTTGCCTTTTTTCAACTTTTGATTTTTATTAGTTTCTATTTGAGATATATTGTGCCATACGGCCTGGAAATTAATAAGAGCAAGTGATAGCTAAATAAAATAGTTTAATTAGCAAAGAAAATGTCATTCATTCTCATTCATTTATGTATGATTTAAATGCAAGTTTAATTAGTTGATTATAACTAGAAACCTGTAATTAATCCATTGGAACACTCCAGGTGCCACACACCTCCGCATTGTGAGGTGAGTGTCTCGTGACACATTGTTGTGTCATGAAGAAACTGTAATTAAAAAGCTCAATTTCAGCTGCCAAAACAGGAAGTTAAATGACTCTCGTTACAGAGTTTGTATTGTTGCAGCTCAGACTGATCAAAAAGCTGATGTGTCTCGTGTCGAGAGATGAAATCTTCTTGCACACAATAACCTAGACAGGCAAGAAAGAGATGTATACTCTGTATAATGCAGAACTAAGCATCTGATGAGCAGCGGTTGGGCTGAATATTAGAGCTCAGGGAACAGAGCCTTGCAACAGAGTCCTGCTGTGTCTGCTGAAAACCCCTCATTACCCCTCTAACACAGTGTTAAAAACTTGCATCAGTAATAGCCAAATTTGATCTCCATCAGCCTGGTGGATGTGGTGTCACTGCTCTGTGTGTAGCAGGTCCGGAGGTTCTCTCTAGCTTTGTTAATCTCTGCCATTGTACATCACTGCCTTCATCTGGTAAGAAGTGGATTTGAATGAATATACCATTCTGCCAGACTGGGTTGCATACAGCTTGATGGTCACCTTGACCAGCTCGGATTTTGGTGACCTTTTCAAAAAGTCTGAATTTAGGCTGGGTTGAAGGCAAAATGGAGAGAAGATTCATATTAGTCTGGAGCTGTGCTGTATCATGGTTTGCACAGAGTGACAGTTTTGTCCTTAGAGGAACCAAGAAATGGGTCTGGCAGTTCACAGCCTGGCTTTGTATGCTTTACCTCTGAAGTGGTTAAAACTGCAGGGTGGAGGTGAAGCTTCAGTAAACAGTGTGTGTTGTTCCATTCAGTTGCACTGGAGAGTCTCAGGTCCAGTCTGGCTTTAGCAGGTCGAGAGGAGGGGGTGGATACTATAAGAGGGTTATGAGTGTGCACTATCAGAGACTTATAAAGCCAGGGGCAGCTCCAGGGGGACACCTTAATGGGGCTTAAGGGAATCAATGTTTTAAATTTATTTTGTCAGCTACAGTTGGAGTCTCATTGACTGTCACTTCTCCAGGATGATCATGATTAATCTGTTCCTCAAAGGCACTTTCACAAAAAAAACAAAAAACAAATGCTGCACCACAGTTTAAAAAATGGTTCTCTTCATTTAATTACAGGAGAGGAAATGGTGAGATGGACTATTTTCTCTTTCACTCTAACCTGCTGTGAGAGCAGAATAAGTTATGGATTAAATGGGCACCACCGCTGCAGACCGGTGCATTGTTCTCAAAAACTGTTGCCAGGAGGCAATTATCGGGTCACAGAAAATTCTTAGCTGACATGATGGGCATGAATTGTCCCTGCAAGTTTGGCGGTTTGATTCCTTTGACAAATATAGCAGCACTTATCCCAAGCATGACCCACTTTTGCTCTCAACTTTTTTCAGGCAGAGGTAAACACGCTTGCTAGACTGAGAGAAGCAGCATCTCTCCTGCAGAAGGCAGCGGTGTGATTGGAATGACAACTTACTGCTGTATCACTGTTTCACTGAGATCTCAAGCTGCATAAAAAAAGCACCACTATATGAGTGAGACATACACGCAAAGACCCGAAACACAAAGCTAAGAGAACAATAATGCTCTTCTTCTAATTACTGATATCTAGTGATTAAGGCACATGTTACCCTCCTGGTAAACATACACAATTAGTCGGACGTTTTAAAAAAAAAGGGACCATGCTAATGTTTTCTGCAAGTTTCAGCTCCCTGTCTGTGGATATTCTTTTTTTTTTTCTTTTTGTCAACAAATCCTGTGAAAACCATGAAATCCAACCATGAATTGACTAACAAGTATTACCTATGTAGCCAAAGCCATGTGCATGTTCCTCTGTGGCGCAGAGGCGGTAATTATGCCGACTTGTTCACAATGACAATGATAACTTGCTGACGTTTAGTGAGTATAATGTTTACCATGTTCACTATTTTAATTTAGCTCGTTAGTATAATATTTAACATATACAACACAAAGTGCAACTTCGGGGTGATGGGAATTTCATCAATTCTGCAGGTGATTGGTCATAAACCGAAGTACTGAATAAATTCAAAAGTAAATGATGGTACTAGACACAGTGTCAGGGCATCCCCAATGTCATTCAGAATCATCTTGGGATCCCTGAACCACATTCATGGTAATCCATCCAACATCTCCAGGGACACATCACTAAAACCTCAAAATGTCAACCTCATGGTGGTGCTACAGGAAAAGACAGGGGACCACCAAAGTCATCAGCATTAATGTGAGGACCGTGAATGTATCTAATCTAATAGCTGTAGAGATATTTCAGCCTGGATAACATAACTCCAGCCCTTTTCTTTAATCATGGATACTTGAGATTTTTGCTGATGCTTTTCAATGTATGCTATGCTTTTTTTTTTTTTAATTTTTGGATGTATTTCTCCAGCATTCATTATTATACTGTTGTGTTGGAAGTTTAAAGCAAGATTATTCCATTTTGCTATGAAGTCGTCATTTCTTTTTTGGTGTTAAGCTTGGGATTTCCCATATTTTTGTCTTGCTCAAAAGTTCATCACCATCCAAATGATGTCTGAACCTGTTATATTCAACTGCAGGGATTAGGAGAGAATTATAAGGGAAATTGCAAAGAGGGAGTTCTTCCACATTTCAGAAGCAAGAGTTGCACTGTTTCTGAACACTGCACGTACACGGTATTCTGGTCTATTTCCTGTAGTTTCTGTAGGTAGAATTTTTTTCAGTGTGCTTCTTCTGTGACAGGTTTCTCCGTGTAATTATGTGTTGAACTTGGTGTAAAATTTGATTCTTTAAAAAAAAAAAACTTACTATTTGATTCTGCAGGACCAGCACCAAAATCTGATGTGTACTAGTGATGTGTGGAACTGACAAAACATTTTCTACTATGCAGCTGTGCTGGAAATATTTGACAGAGCAGCACATCCTCCAGGATTCGGACGATTTCCCACTGGGAAGAAAACATAAAACCAAAATTAAATCGGCTGATGATATGTAAAAATACATCACTAGTTGACATTTCGTAGGCCTATGCAAGCGTTGTTTTAAATTATTTTTGGTTGCCTCTCAACTCACTGTCATTTTATGTGTAGAGGTAAAACTACCCGCTAATATAGTTCCGCGAGAAAAGTTTTAGTTGTGTTTTTCTTACTGTCCAAAATGATGAAGAGAGACAGTGATTTTATTGCTCCATCCCTGAACTGTTGTTTTGATTGTTGGTTTCTGATTGGTACATATTTACGTGTTTACTGGATGCTCTCAGTAAATGCAGCACTATTGTATGAATGCACTCCTATGAAGGTTTAGTCTGTTTTTGCAGACAGTGTATAAGTTGAAAGCTTTTGATTTACTCTTGGAACTGCATGATTACACACTGATGTTTGCTCTTTACTTTGCAGCTTTCCAGCATACTGTAAATTTTCTCATGAACTGCAGTGCTCAGATAATTCCTGCACAACCTGTACAAAGAAAAAGTCCAGTCCCAATAATGGCCAGGAGAAATGGGATCTGCCGTAATTGGGCGTAATTATGTTCTGCATAGTCTCGCAGAGCCAGACCTTTCTCCACAGTGCTGTGTCGGCACTGAAGAACAGTCTGGCTGAATCCATTGTTATTCTACTATAAGAGAAAAATGCTCTGACGCTCTCCTGTTTGCATTTCTGTGAACCAATCCCCGTCGTCTTAGGCGGCGCTGAGCCAGGATGCAGAGATGGTGCCCCTGCACATAGTGTGAGAGGGTAACTTGTTTGGTGGAACCCTTATACGTGAGAAGACGATCACTGTCATCAAAATGGCTAATTTCCTGCAAAGAAAACACCACAAAGCTAAAGGCAAACATATCACAGCTTAAGTCAGGTAACTACAATATGACCTTAATGATCCACATGTGATATGAAGGGCAGAAGGAGCTACATTACATACATACATACATACATACATCCATTTGGTAGAAGTGATGAAGTCTCAAGTTCATCAGCTTTTAACATAAAACAGCATCTTGACATCCTTTTAAAAGGAATACTGAACAGAAAATCTCTCTTTTAATACCCACTGGGCTTGAAAGGTGGCTTTGAATACTTTGTGCTTTGCTCGTTCATGGAGGACGACAGCTATAGCCAGCTTGGACTCATTAAAAAAAAAAAAAGGTTTCTTTCTTTTTTAATGTTCTTAGAAACATCTGAAAACATTACTGCAGTCAGCTCCTGTCATCTGTCCATCTAAATTTAGATTTTCACAGCTTACAAAATAAGCAAAACATATTTTCCACGTTTTGTATTTTTCAGCTCAGAGGTTCAAAACACAGGGTCTTTGGTGAAGTACTAAGAGAGCATGTGCACACATTTCTGTCTGTTATACTGATTCTAAAGAAGCCAACATCTTTAAATGCATAATTCAATTTACTATCCTGCTACAGCTAGTAGCAGCTTGAGCCTTAAGCTCATCGTGGTTATGCAAGTCATAAGTTACAGACACTTCTGTATTGTTAGCAGATTGTCCACATTCATAGACACAGTCTTCTGATATCAGCTGTGCAATAACAGCTAATCTGGAATCAAAAGGAACAAAAGTAAGGCAGTTTTTTATAATATGCAAAACAAGGCATTAAAGTTGCAGTTTAAAAGACTACAAGGACTAAAAACCTTTGAAATGTTAAATACTCATAAAACCGGCGCACAATGTATTAATAAACCATTAACTGCATAAAACTGCTTTGATCCATTACATTGCTTCCTAAATTTGCTTACTTAACCAGCTGCTAATAATGAAATCTACAATGGGAAGACTCACCCCAATACATTATGGCTAATACCAGTTTCAAGACAACGTAGAATATTCAATGTGTGGTATGTGTCATCTATGGCATCACAGCTCATTGAATCACCTCATTACTAAGCTAAGACTTATAGGCAACACTAAGTGCAGACTTGATAATATGTGGTGGAACATTTAAATATTGTTATAACACTATAACATGCAATTTACAGAAATGGAGTTTTGATAATTTACCATCGAGAGCAGTGCTATTAAAGCTGATTGAGCCTTGATGCCTTGTCACAAATATTAGAGTACAAATGGAGGAGTGACTTACAGTAAATACTGAGTGCACGTTATTTCCATGTAGCAAAATTAGTTAGAGGCAGCTGGGTGCCATGTACTAAAATAAGCAGCACCGAGGACCATATGGCCTCCCCCACCCTGCAAATTGCAGAGTTCACACCCTGCAGACACTCCTATGGTGGGAAAGACGTAAAACACATGCAGAAAATAAAACGTTTATTCGTTTACTCTTTATCTCCAGCAGTGGCTTTTTGACCTCATTATTCAAACTGTGTCAGTAGTCAGGATAAGGCACAAAACTAATTTTAATGTGTTCAACATGAGATCTTTTAATCTTCCAATTTTCATAGTTCATTGATAGATGTAAATGTATTCATTGATAGATGCTTGACACCCACAGTTTATAATACAAGTTTATAATACAAGCGTATTTGATTAGTTGTTTCTGTCATCGTGTAACTCAGCTTGTGTCAATGTAAACAAATAATTGTCTTCATATTGTGTATATCATTTGCTCTTGTTGAGTCCTGTGAATTGGGTGTTGGCTAACTACATGAGACTATGGATGTGATAAGCAGCGGATGAAGATTCCAAACATAGTGATCATTACTTTTCATCAAAACTGTTTCCAGAGCAAAGTTAATATTCATACCCCCTTTCTTCTCCCTGTGGCTCCACCAGGCCAAGAATGAAATCAAATTTGTATTTTTCTAGGACACTTGTTAGACATAATGTTTGTTGTGCATTTCTTTTCTAATGATCCTGTACTGCAAAAAAAAAAAAAAGTCTTTCTCTGTCTAAGCTATCATTAGTCTTAGCAAGCTATTATGTTTCATTCATAACCGTTTAACATGTCTGGTTTTATGTCTAATTTTACATCGGCCGCATTCAAATCAAGTAAATGAGGTACTGCTTTGTGAGAAACATTAAAAAGATGAAGAAACAAGTTGTTTAACAAACCATTCCCTTAACTTTCAAGTTTTGTTTGCCACCGCTCCATTGAATACTTACCCTATCTAGCGAGGCTACAAATATATATCCAACTGATCATGAGACCCTGAACTGTACTTGTACATCATAGCAGGTCCCTGCAATCATCACTGCTGTGCTTGGCGGATGGGATGAAGCAGCAGATGGGATTCACCGCAACAATGTCCGTAAGCACTGAGACATGAAAGAGCAGCGATGCTAAATGCACAATGCACATGAGACAAGACCTGTAAAAAATGCTGAAGGCTGCAGTTCCACTTCTGCTTCCTCAATGCCAGTGGTGGCATTAAGGATGACCGTTACTGTACTTCAGCCTAAAGCTGAATGCGATTTTATGGTAAAAGGCTCCTCAGGATGCGTGGCGAGTGTTGAAACTGGATATTTTTTTTACCTGCTCAGGGAGGAGGGCAAGACTAACAACATACTTAACTGCCTGAAGGCAAAGCACTCATGTTGAATCTTTAAACTTCAAAGGAGTATAATATTTGTGTACATCACTTTCCTTTATGGTTTTCATTGTATTGTTCTAACTTAGTGGAACAGTTAAAACAATAATAAAGAAGACAAATTGGCATGACAACCATAGAAAAGTGCAGTATGACTCTTTAAAAGCCATTTGCAATACAAACACTTGACAGGAGGTTCAAGTACATTTTACAGACTCTGTGAGAGACCAGTCTCTTCCTCATTGCAAGGCCACCCTGAAGCAGCCACACATCAAACAAATTACAATGGAAATGCAGCCATGCAGCAAGTCTAACTGACATGTGCAATAGGATGAAGTCCTCCTATTACTATACTAGTACTAGCACTTATTTGCGACTCGCTCCAGTTACTTCCAGTTCAGTTTCTCAAATGTTGTTTTTGTAAATTGAATATTCCACACAGATATTCAGTGCCGGTGGCCGAAGATATTTGTTCCTCTACCACAAGAAAGGATCAGCAGGAAGATACGGGGCTACAAACAGACAGTACTGGGACTATGAAAGACAGGAATAGAGTCAAGAATTGGCAGGCTTTCCTCAAAATAAAAACAACAAAGGGTTGCTGCCACTTTTTTACTGTTTTGTGTACTTAAACCTCTTGGCTGCAATGCAGCTGCTGAAGCTGTCAGCACTTCATGAAAAGTGTAGAAAATAGTGACACACATGTATAGATGAGACAGCGCTCACAAGACAAAAAAAGCATTGGTCATTAGACCTCTTGCATTTGGCCAAATAATGACTGTTCTCATTAAATAGCGAGTGGGAGTGGTATGATGTTGTTAATAGTGTTGCAGGATGGCTTGGGACGAAGGCCAGGTGAATGAAAGAGTGAATAAAGTGTGTGACTATGAAAGCAGAGAGAAAGGAGTGGTATGTTTTTCCATCTCCTACTCTCAGTCATTTCTTTGAACCATCTCTAAAGTAAGTAGGTTTGGTTGCATAAACTTAACACGAACTTAAACATAGAAGTGGCAATAAGAAAAACAGTTGTATGAATCATTTTGTAAAGCACCAACAAATTGTAAACACGTATTTTATTATTTAGATAGAAGGACTCGTTGCATGTTTACCTTTTCCTGAGCAGCAACCTCTTGTGGTCTTCTGCAGGAAAACACCAGCTGTGGTCGTACGTTCAAACGGTTTAAAGAAGTCCTATTTCTACCGTGTCCAGCAGTAAAGCAGGAGGTAGCATGATAGTGTTATACTGCAGTTCCTGACTTTAGCACTGGAGATGGATGGTTCTCCATTTCACTGCTGAATCCAACAGGCTCTCCAGATTGAAAAAATACTCATTGGGATCTTGGATAATGTGTTTCCTCAATAAGGACTGCAAAAAAAAAAAAAATCACCTGTTACGCACCCATGCACAAACTAAATCAATTCTGTTATCTGATGACTCTTTCACTCTGCCAAAGCCATGTCACTCCATCACCTAACGTCAAGGCCTGTAGGTCACAAAACTGAGTGCATTGACTCCTGCCCATAGTTATATCCATCTGTCTATTCACTTATTTCGCTGTGCCAATATCCATCCATCCATCCATCCATCCATCCATCCTTCTATCCATCCATCCATCCAATCAATCCAGACCCAGGGTTGCAGTGGCCACAGGCGAAGCAAGGTAACACCAGAGGTCCTTCTTCCTAGCCACATCCTTCATCTTGTCCTGAGGGATCCCGAGGTGTTCTCCTTGGCCAGATAGGATATATAATCCTCCCAGCATATTCGAGACCTACAAAGTCTCCTCCCAGTTGGATGTATCCAGAATACCTCCACAGGGAGCCGCCCACAACACTGACCTGATGACCAGACCACCTCAACTGACTCCTTTCACTATGAAGGAGCAGCGGTTCTACTCCAAGCTGCTTTCAGGTATCTGAGCTTCTCAACCTGTCCCTACAGCTGAGGCCAGATTGCCTACAAAGGAAACAAATTTCAGACTTTTCTATCAGTCACCATCTGCACCTCAGGATCGTATGGGTGGATTGAAATGCAAAATGACTGACAAATAGAGAGCTTCGCCTTCAGGCTCCAACTCCCTTATCTATATTTCCCACAGAATTACATGGAGGTTCATCACCTACTGTACAATACATGGCCAGGCTGACATCCTTTTAAAAAGGCGCATTTCTCAGATGTTCTGAGGAGTGCCACACATTCATTGTTGACACATTCTTTTTTTTCTCCTAGCCTAGCTTCTGGGAGTGTGCGTGGGCTTGACTACTAATGTGCACATAAATGACACTGACAGGATTTCCTTCATCCTCGTTTCTCAGATCAATTTCTCTCCTAAAAGAAGTTCAGCTGTGAGGCAATGGATATGCTCAGGAATTCATCTGCAAACTTTAAACCTCTTGTTTAAAATAACCATTACCCAAACCTTTCAACAACAAAAAGCAAATTACAGCCTCATGGTGAGTGACAGTGAACACACAGATGATACAGCAATTACAGGCCAAACAGTAAGTGTTTCTTTCCGGTACAATGACATGCTTTTATATTATTCTGACAATAAGGCCCTTATCATAACCAGCCAGTAGTAGAAGCATCTGTTAGAGCAGAAGATTAATGGATGATTCAGGTACGTAGTCCCAGGGTACAGAGGGCCGCTCTGAAACTAAATGACCTCAGATGGCACAATGAAGCCAGATCGCTCTTTCATATAAACAAGACATACTGAGATAAATTACCTTCTCCCTCTTCATCTTATTACAGAATTAGTGCAAGTTCTGGATTTAAAAAAAAAAAAAAAAGTCATCCAAGGAAAACAAAAAATAGGAAAAGTATGCTTACGACTTTGCAGAAAGCCATTATTACTATATTTACAATGGAGGATAGGCTTCTTCTAATCTGTTTTCTTAAATGGGTTTTCTTTGCTGACATGAGTTTTTTGCAACTTCCTCAACGCAACACTCACAGTTAAACTGCTGTATATTGATAACAGATGAAGGGAACGATTGGCAGGCAGATTTCTATCAGATTCACATATACTCGAGAGACAGGCTCTCAGTAATAAAGTATACAATACCAGTCACCACTCAACTAACAGCAATGTTGGTGGCTTGTTTCGCAGTTTGAAGCACTTCCAGTTGAGAGTTTTATTTATGGGAAATCAAAAGAAAATGGGATTCGAGCGACACAACACAAATGCATCAGTGGTGTCATCAAGCTGTAATGACGGCATGTCAGGGGGTCGTCCTGAAAACAGACATTAAGTCCTCTATCCTCCAACTCGCTGGTAGCAGCCCGGCTACACTGTAAGATGAATTCATGACAGACAGGGAGCTCTTGCAAGACACAGAATACATGAGCACAGAATCAGTGACTCACTCCACATGTCCTCAAGCAAGAAAGGAATGCTTGGAAAACCTCATTTAATGTCATGGGGAAAATAACGCCACCCGTCCATCAGTTTATAATGCTTTTAGCTGAGGGAGGCTTGATTATTTTCAAAGTCAATTATTGTTTGGTGGCAATGCTAATTATAAAAGAAAGTGTTCACTGCTGGTCTGACTGCACTTGCTATTATTCTAGTAATTGCCTTGATTTTATTTCTGACTAAATGAAGACAGGCTTAGTGTTTCACTACCCGAAACCTGTTTCTAATAATTCTGTTGTTCATTTTGTTTTCCTTGTTTGATAAAACTGGAAATAATGAGCTCTCTCAGTTATGTGGCCTAGCCCATGTACCAGAGCAAATATTGGTCCATCACACAATCGGTGGTTTGCTTGCCGTTTGAAAACAATGAGAACTCCCAGTACTTTACTAATACTCCCTAGATGTACTAATAGCATTTCATTACACTGATTAATATAACTTCATTTCATTCAGTTGCCACGCAGTCATACATTCATAGGGACAGTCTTACGGCCAATAAAAATACTGATGCACCGTGTTTGGAAATTGACATCATTATAGTGTGCAATCACTTTGTTTATTACCTCCACCAAGGAGGTTGCGTTTTCACCCATGTCTGCTTGTTTGTTTGTCAGCAGGATTACACAAAGACTACAGAATCAATTTCCACAAAACTTTGTGGAGGGGTGGGGCATGGGACAGGGAAGAACCCATTCAATCTTAGCCCCAATCTGGTTAAAGAGGCAGATTCAGTAATTTTTATCATCACTTCCCTAAACATTGAGAGATTGAGGCATTTTTCAACTTTTGTCAATTTCTCAGGAAATAATTTTATTCATGTAAAAAATCATACATATTAATGGTGTTGACATCTATGACTTTCCAGGAATTTCTAAAATAATTTCCCTTCACATTGTAAGATCGGTCACTTTTCAACACTTTCGTGACTATAACCTGGATCTGACAGACGTGTAGGACTGTTTGGCCTTGGCAGAGGTATGCGCTCTAATGAGTGCCATTGTAATTCCCTCCACCAAGGAGGTCATTTTTTCACCTGCATCTGTTTGCTTGTTTGTTTGTTTGTTTGTTTGTTTGCCTGCAGGATTATGAATGGATTTGCACTGAACTTGTTGGTGGGATGGAGCACAGGCCGGGGAAGAACCCATTACATTTTGGGGCAGATTCAGATAATTTATTATGAATTTGATTTTTGCCCTTCTAGTTACAGTATTACACTACCAGACAAACTACAGCATCGCTCTCACAGATTGTTTGTAATCTTTCTGCTCAATAGTTACTTATAACCCTCACTGGAAGTGTGACATCACATCCTTTTCTGGGTGGAGTGCACAGAGAGTTGAGTAGACAGAGAGTTAATATAATTGAACCGTAGCCCCATCACACTTGTAATTAAAACAGCCAAATAAAGTTATGTCAATGTAATCATGACAGTGGGTTTGTTCATGGGGGCAAGGTAAATGAATACAAAACATTGACATTGAGTTAACCAATAGTAAACTCCCCTGACAGTGCTGACCTTTGAGCGAACAGAGTGCTGAAGAATCCAGAATGGAGAAAGCTACTACAGCCTAGCTGTGTTTCAGCATCCTGTTTTATTCAACTCTTGTTCTCTGGTGTAGAATACTGCTTCACTAAAGAGGAAATGGTTGTAGACAGCTATGAGACAGGAGTCAATGTCACAAGTAGGTCTTTTTAATAAACCGTGCAAAGTTATTGATAAGAACTTCTTTTCCTTCAATAACGGAAATGAAGTTCATTCCTGGGGATACAATCCACGGGGAAGTAAAAACCACAGTTCAGAGTAAATAGAGAGAAGCACAAACAGTCATTGTGACTGACTAGTGTTATCACTTCCAGGCTTGCAGATTATTTCATGGCAGAGCTGACTAGATCTAGTATTAAATCACCTTGAAGTTATACCTTTCATTACATCCTATCTGATCAAAAGTGTGAAATTCTAAACCACTGCATTGTTGCCGTCTGTCACACAGATATCAGTCAATTCAATATGGTCAGAGTTTACAATAAAACTCCACTTCACCTTCTGTATGAGGGAGAGACAAGTACGGTGGAAAGAAAGCTACAGGGTCACAGTGGCTAACGCTAACTGTATGTCTTTGAAGGTTTTCAGTCATCCAGGTCATGGTATCTCTTAGAGCTTTACAAAGGCAACTGGATTCATTTGAGGTTTTTGAAGATTTTTCACCTACCGACCCACATAATGGCTGGGTGGGTCAACAACTCTGCTCAATGACCCTCAAGTTGTTAATGACCCCACATGAATAAATGTCTGGAACTATCAATTAGCTAGCTAGAACTGAAGTAGCTTTGAGAAGTGAGAAGTGATGTCTTCAAGAACCTAAAGCAAGTACAGTTGCCTTTTCCAAACCTGTGTCAAACTGTTATTTTAAACTTTCAAGCCACCTTCTCTTCTGGATACTAAATTAGCAATTCATTTTAGGGTAACTGGTGATGTGCATTTATCAAAATGTTAAAAATATACAGTGCTATAATTGGGTGATACAGCACAGCTTTGTGTGTGCATTAGTTATAATAATAATCAGTAATTAACATAAAAGTTTTATTACATAACCACTGCTACAAGAGTGATTTTTATGAGGATGCTTACAGTTTTGCCTTGTTACAAAATTCTTCTTACCAGGTTTACCTTAGGGATTGTGCTCTTAGCTTATTAATGCATACAGCCGTTGGGCTATAATCACCTAAGTTAATTAGGGAGAGATAATTGCAGTGAGAATGTTGTTTCACTAGCGTGACTACTCTGTCATTCTCCAGCCAAATACAACTGAGGACCAGAAATAAAAAAGGAGGTTTATATTAAAAATAAAAGCTAGAGCGCTAACTAATACTAATGATAATGTTAAATTAGATAATTAAACAGTTAGGAGTACGAGAGTTTGCCTTAAAAAAAAAAAAAAAAAAAAAACACAATTCCTCATACCTACAATAAATTACAAACTACGTCACTGCCTTATAGAACAAACCACACATGATTACAAAAACAGCTGCAGTGATACAAGCTTTTCCTGATCCAAATGTAGGCAACTAACACTACTTATCAAAGATTAGGGAAAGCGGTTGGTAGAAGACGGGATGTGAACAGAGGTGTTTAGTAATGCATCACACTGCGTACATCTTTGCTTTGGAGTGAGGACAGTTATTATTCACAAGTCCACATAAAGTGAGGGCTGTTTCAAGTGTTCAACAAAAGACCAATGAGGCCATTTTCCTGGTGAGGACATTCTCCAGATGTAAACATTCATTTTACTCATCTTTGGAACAAAGTAACTAAGTACATTTGCTTAATTAATGTCCCTGGTGTCGGCCAAATACCTTCCTTCCTTTGCTCTGCAGCTTTCCTCTTGTTCCTTCTCCTGTCCTTTGTTGATTTGGACATCCAGATTCATGCAAATATCAAACACATTTGAAATGAAATGCATATTTCTAACCCAGGATTTATTAAATCTTGCTGGAAGCTCTTTTGCTAGACCTCCCTGCAGCTGCTCTTTAATTTTGGTGCATTAATTTAGTGAGCAAACACCTGCATTAGAGGTATCCACTAAAACTGTTCAATTACTTCTGAACCAGTTACCATTCTGATACACCCATTAGCCAATCAGAATCACGAATTCTCAGTGGCCATTGCACAATGAATGTTAATGTATCAGTAGTTACTGTGTGACAAGATATTTTTGGAAAGTACTTTTATAATCAGTACTTGCAAGTTTTACTTATTTCACTTTTGAATGCTGGACTTTTACTTCCATTGGAGTATTTTTATACTTTATGAACCACTGTTTGTTGCTCTGTGATACTTATTTTTGAATATATACTGCACATTCATTTTCTGATTAAGATTTAGTGAAAAGATCTCCTGGTTGAGGTCAGGTCTGACACTTAAGATTTTAATGCAACTGCATGGGGGAGGTTTTGAGTAAATCTACTGTATCAGTTCAAACCCAGCGATGCCAGTGCAGCCTACACCAAAATCTGAACAGCAGCATGAATAGCGACTTAACCACAGAAATCCTGTGCGGTACAGGGGCGGTAGAGTCCTCATATCACCCAGGAGACTGGCGGGATTAAAAATTCATCATGTTTTGTATTTGTTTGTTTTTCACAAAGCCTTAGACATGAGTAGGTCTCGCACTGTCTTCAGCCATATTTTAACACTTTATTTTCTGTAACAGCACACAGCACTGACACAACAACAGTGATATTTTCCAGTAAACAACACCTTTTAGCTCAGCAGATGACTCATCCAACTCCTTATATTTGTACCTTCGGATTTGGCGAAACACAGACTGTACAAACCTAGGGCTGTTCCGGCTTGTCATAATATTCAGTACTCAGTACTCAGCATTACTCACAACCACTACGTATTATGGATCGGTGTCGCTGTCTGATTCTGCTGTTTTAATTTACACTTGTCTGAGGCTTTCAAAGGTCTAACTGAGATCAGCAAATTTTCTCAGCCTCCACAGAGCAAACAGAGCTCTTGCAGTGGTGTTTTGTTCTTTGACTCGAATGTGTTTTTTTTTTTTTTTTATTAGACGGACAAGATGTGCCTCTGTTGGCCTATTGCTGATTGGGATGTGAAACAAAACATCCAGAACTCCTCTCTGCATGGCTGAGCAGAGAATGATCTAATATTACATTGCCAACTGTTTAATATTCTCCCATGTTCTAAGTCAGAATTTAACACCCACCAGGTTCCCACTGCTGTTAAGATTTGAAAGTATGACATGAGCAATAGGGGCTGTTTGAGTTGTCAATTTTTGACAGGGTCTCATCATCAGCACCCTGCCGTAAGAGGGCTGAAGCCTGTATCGGCATCAAGGGTCTGATGTCGTCGATCCCCACAAGGAAGCATCAAACTCAGCACAGCAGGGGAGTAGAGAGTGGCAATAAATAAATTCCCCCATACATCCTATACTATACTAACATGCTTATATGAGCATGTAAACTGTAAGAGTTCTATGCAACCATGTTGGCTAACTACCCATACTAACCAGCTAGTAAGCTAACATTGGCAACAAATAATAATTTTCTTGGTAAACATTAGTATCTTAACATCCTGTAGACTGACTAGAAGAGTTGGAGAAATATTTCACAATTATGACTGAAGGTAAAATTGGAGGCATTTGTCTGAGTCAGGCAGGGAAGAAAATTACTGATGACTTCAAGTGTTGACAAAATGCAATCCAAATGTTTTGTTTCACTGTTCAGTTAACCTGTAATTGAACAAAATGAAGTACCTCCTAAAGATCTGAAAGGGGACACAACCATGTTATTTTCTTAGCTGTCTCCACCACAAAGATCTATGATGATTAAAATCTATAAAAACACACTGGAAGTAATAAACCAAACCGAAACCTCTTAAAATACTGAAGTGTTTGATATGTCCTCCTCTCTGTGCTGTATATTTGCTTTACTGCACATGTAAGGTGCTGCTCTCTCTGCCATACCAGGGAAATGGTTGACAACCTATATTTTATAGCTAATCCTAATGACATTCTTATGGCTGCCAGTCATACACCCCTCGCTCTCTCTCTCTCTCTCTCTCTCTCTGTTATTGTAAAGTGCCCCTCAGCCCATACTGTGAGACTAACACATCAGTAGGAATACAGTTTTGCTCAGTTACTAATCTCTGCAGTACATTCCCTTTCACCTTGAAATTTATAATAATGATATTTTTCTGCTGCATTGTGAAATCTTGTCAGTATAGTTATCTTTTCTACTTTATTCTTTGTACTGATCAGCAAAGTGAAAACATTTTGCAGCCACCTTTCATGTCCACACGGGTTCAGTGTTTAATACGCCATTGATTTTAGGATCACTTTAAGTATATATGAATACACACAATATGATGCTCCATTCCTCAACTGGTGCCTGGTAGAAAATAAAAAGCTGCCAGGGATGGATAAAAGAAATTAAATTAAAAATAGATCTGCTCTCATGCATGTGTAACTACTTGCAGACCTCAGAGATCTTTGGATTTTTGGTTTGTAGTGGGTTTTGTGCTGAAATGCAGTAGATGAAATACATTAATTATTTCAAACCCTGTGACTGTGTTAAAAACATTTTTTCTGGCCCCTGAGCTTCATAAAACACTTTCAAAAATCCTGAGAGTAGCATTAATTATGCATTGTGACATTCTCTAACTTTGATCCTAACTTTTGAGATGTACAATGGTATCTCATTCTATTAGATGTAGACAATGAGATGCTGTACATGTGTTACAACTCAACAGGTGACAAGCAGAAAACCAAAGAAGTTTTCCAATCAAAAGCCTCTGCCAGTCTTTCTTCTTTCAATTTCTCCAGAGGGTGAAAAGACCCGGCTCTCTTCCCCTGTCAGGCAAACAACCCATTCTGCACTTTCTCACCCAGAGAATCTCATTCTCACCTAGCTTCACCACTTCCAGCTCGTGCCGCTGCACAGGGGTCAGACTTAGACACATTTGGTGGAGGTGGGGATTTCTTTCATATATATGAAGTCATTCTTGCAATTTTTTTCCCCAATGTAGTTGAACTAAAGCGGGATATTCAGTCACTCCATGTGTTCACTCATCTCTCTCTGCGTACAACAGGTCTTCCCGTGAAGACAAAGAGGTGTAACTGTCTATATCTATCTATTAAATTCATCTTTTTAAAAACTGGCCCCTGTCACCTCCTTACACTTCAGCTTCAACTGATAATTCAACTGCATATAGTATTGACACTTAAAATGACACAAAAGTGACCATTCAGCAGTGTCCAGAGCTCTGACTTCAAATGATATTTTGAGTGCTTTCAGCTCTGACACATCAGCTGAGATTTCTGCACTTATAAGCAGACACTTCAACGGCTTTACAGTGTGTGCACCCCCATTTACAAGTCAACTGCTTTCTGAGCTTATAGCTCACAACTGAAATTCCAGCTGCATTCCTTTGCTTACACAAAAACCTGATTCAACTTCATACAGTACGTACACTTCAACTGACAATTCATCTGCCATCAGAGCTTAGGGCCGAGTGATTCTCCATCAGGACTGGAGTGAACAATGTGCTGTCCAAAAAAGTGTTTATAGTTGTTCATAAACAGCCGCACTCGAGGGTGGAGTGAAAAGCTGGCTGTCACGGAGAGAAGGGAGACGCGACATTGTTTAAATATTGAGCTAAATACACTATAAACGTTGACATTAGCTCGTATTTTCAGACAGTCTCTCCGGGAGAACAGCCATAGTTTTGTGTTTGACTGTTCACATGAAAAGTGCCACAAATAGTTGTGTGACAAATGATAAAAGAGAGCTAGAGATACTTTCCAACTTGCACACAGCTGGCCAATCACAGTGTGACTGTCAGATTGTCACTTTTGGAAAATTAGAGACATAATGTAATCTGACATTGGAAAGGTTTGGAGGAAAGTTCATACTGTACAGAGCTGCTTCCTATGTCAGTGTAGCTCTGATGGGAGTATTCCTTTCATGTACAAATACAGTGTAATAATGTAACAAAAAGACTTTAAATAAACATAAAAAGTTGCAATTCATCTCTTTTCAAATAGCCATAAAAATAACTGCAAATATGTATTAAAAAAATCACACAAGAAAAGAAACAAAACAAATTTAATTGCATAAAGTAAACTATTCCCAAACCATGCATGTAAGAACTGCGACAGCGAAAGAAAGATGGAAGATGGAAAATGAAAGATAAATGAGATCTGGTGAAGGCAGTCACTGGTGGGAGGCTTCTGTATGTGTTTGGATGCCGTTTGCTGATCGTAGTTCACTGTGTGAGAGCTAAACTAGGCCAGATGTGGATGAGCCATTGATTGTGCAGAGCACATCAGACTTATTTTAGAGTCCTTCTGTAACCTCTGTCCCTGGAGATCTGTGAGGCAGAGATCCAGCCACAGACTGGGTGAGGGGAGGCCCGAGTGCTTCTGTCCTTGACCTGGAAATATGTGAGGACACAGTTTTTCAGGTATCAGGTGCTACATCTGCCAACAAGTGACTTTTGAGCACTTTTTTTGCTTGTTTAAAATTAATCATCCAGACATACGTGAAAAACAATGTGTTTCTGGCAAAAACAAAAAACAAGATGGTTTCTATTTGTCAACTGAATCACTGTTACGTGACATTCTCCATCTTAGCTTGAATGTGTCTTTGGCATATGTCATTTAGATTCATTAAAGATTAAACCAGTATTTATCTTAGAAATCAGTCAAGTCTCTATCTGCAAAACAGGTGACTCAATGACACAATGGTTCAAAACCTCAAGGTTGAAAAAGTCAGATAATAATAATAATAATATGCATAATATGTCCTGAAAATATCATGTTATTTATTTAATCATTACTATTCTCTTGTCTTACACTCCAACAACTATAGTATTTAACGGTGTTGTTCAGATTATACAGGATCACCTTCAGTTTATTCAGGGAACAATGATTTTACATGTTCAGGAAGTAATAAACTGCAGCTTTACTGTCTAGCCACTTATAGAAAATTGTATTGACTGGTGTTGTGACAAAATCCCTGTGAAATTCACTACAAAATGTTTCCCTGCAGTGAATGACTAAGTAGTCTTTCTCTAATGCTGGAGGAGGGTATTGCAAACTGTACAGATTTTACCTCAGGGACAAACTTTTGATTTTGCCTAATATAAATAAATTTGACTTGATGCTGTGTCAGTCTTGTCTTCAGCATGAGTTTTTTTTTGCCACTGTGCAAGCAAAGAATGGCTGAGGGAAATACTGAGAGATAACTAGATTAATTTATAACCAAACAAGCTGTAAAATCAATAGATGCTTGTGCTGTGAGAAAACAACATCACAAAGCTAAAGGTATGAATTTGAGGACTCACCAAAGTGGAACAAGTACGATAGTATCAGGCCTGCTGTACCAGAGAGTCCTGATAGTTGCCCTGCTTGCTTCCGACTTGTGGAGATGTATTTGCTGTTGTGTACGTGCGCGGCAGACGGCAGATGCAGATCGCACAGCTTCATTTTCCCTCTCTCTGTTAGCCCGTGTCATCGCTGACAGTCAGGGTGAAAAGGAATAGAGTTTTGTTGAAGTTAAGTTGAGTCATGACTTTTATCCTTCGCCGTGCATCTCCTGCTCTGACTCCTGGAGACGATCCAGCACTGAAATTGTGTGGAAGGCACTTTGCAAATTGCATTGATCTTTCCCTGGACCTGCCTCCCACCTGCCGCCCATCCTAATGCCTGGCTCACTCTCCAGCGGCGAGCCCTGAGATACGTAATGACAGCCTGAGACAGTTCTACTCACACACAAAAACCACAAACACACACATGCATACAAAACATGTGCAAGAACCACACATATATGTTAAGGGATATTCCTTGATCTAATATGATTAATGTGTTGCTTTTATTTTTTAGTATCATTCTTTTTTTAAAATCGATCACTACTGAGGCTCTTTTTTGCACAAATAAAGTTTTCTTAAGGTTTTTTGCCTTAACAGATGGGACTACAAACATGATGACCTGGGTCATGTTATCTTCAATCCTGACATAACATATTTACTCGTTATCGGTACATGGCTGACAACTGTTTCCTTGTGATCCATAGATGAAAATGTGTAAGATTCTCATATCTGAAATCACCTGTAATCTAAGTTCACCATATTGTGAACTCATCACTGATGACAGACAGGGAAATTAAAGACACAACACAGCAATCTTTCTTCCTGTTAGAGCTCCAGTGGCCTAAAGAAACCATCACCTTCTGTCAGATGGAAGCAGGGACAATATCAGCAGAGATTCAACCATGTCTGCTAGTTTCATTTCACAGGCTTTATCAAAGTACCACAGCAATAATACGTATTCTCCTACTGATCTGACGCACACACGCACATGCACACACAACAAGGAACACATTCACATGCCTGCAACCCTTCAAAGCTGTTCAAATTTGAAAATTTGAATTCCTGCAATGTATGGGCAAGCGGAGCAGAAGGCAGTGGGCAGGTTGTTTGCCTGTCAAGATTCTGCACGTTGTCTTCTTTTCTGCCATCTACCACATAATCATGTTTGTTAGGGTAACTCAGGCAAGCAGAGAGTGTTTTAGTGGGCTTTTACAAAGTCTCGAAAAAAATGGAGTCGGCTTTGTGGAGTTAATTGCCAGGGGAACCACACTATCACTCAGTGTACCTGGCTCCTAATAGGTCTCCTCAGGCTCCATGAGGCCCCTAACATGGATCTTCAGTGGCAGACATCGAGTGTTATTGACTGTCCTGGTTCCTTCGGCTTGAACCTGCAATGGCTGTCCCACTGCAGCAGCAGCAGCAGCAGCACTCAGCACTGTCACTCCCCTTCATCACACTCCTTCCCTTCTGATACACAGAGACTCAAGCCTGAATGCACAATCACGCTGAATGCCACGATGCCTCGCACACCACTGCACATGCAATACAATCAACGCCGCCATCAAAATATTTTCTCTACAACCCATCATTTACAATAACGCCAATCCGTCTCCTTGACACACCAAGAAAAACAAATAAAAAAACAAGATCTTGCAGTTGCCAAAAGTGCTGTGGTGAGGCAGCAGGACGTTCCTGTGTTGAAGTGGAGGAGTTTGGGAGAAAAGAGAGGAGTGGAGAAGAGAGGGGGTGATGTGTTGAGTTGTAGGGGAAGCCTCAATAAAATCAATCACCATCATTGCCATGTGCCAGGCGGTGATAAATAAGCAGGGCATGGTGTGGACAGCCGCCAGAGTGGATCTGATGGTGTGAGTACAGATGGCATTCTCACACCAGCACTGCCCACTGGCATACTGCAGAGTGTGTGTGTGTGTGTGTGTGTGTATGTGTGTGTGTGTGTATGTGTGTGTGTGTGTGTGTGTGTGTGTGTGTGTGTGTGTGTGTGTGTGTGTGTGTGTGTGTGTGTGTGTGCGTGCGTGCGTGCGTGTCTCGGAGACAAAGAAAGCACACAGATGGACTGAACAGCTGAGATGGATGCTAACGCTTTCGGGTACTCCATACACGCTGAAAAAGCATTGTTTGTTTATTCCAAATAAAAGGATGATTATGCTGTTTTGTTTTTTTTCAGGAGAAAGAAGAAGAAAACCTCACTCACACTCCGACACGCTCCAGCATGACTCATCATCAGTATTCAAGCTTCATATTAATCAGCACTAATGCATTTCCCTCCTAATGAGATGAGTTTATTGAGTCCTAAAGCAGTCTTTGCACTAATAAGCCGTTTACAAGCAAATCAATTATGGAAGAAAAGGACATGCATAGGCAATGTGCACAGGCACTATCAAATCAAAGCAGATGATTGTGAACATTTGAATAATCACTGGACTCAGTGATTTTTCAAGGGCATGTTTGTTGCAGTAATTAACTCAGTCAAGCTCAATGAGCGTAAGGTTAGAGGTTTTATAAGATAAATTAAAAGTTTTAATGTTGTTTGAAAAACTGAATAATTTTCCTGCACGGGAAAGTGTGCGTTGATGGAGACAAGATGCACCGAATGGAGGATAAATTCTGTTTTTTAAAGCAGCTCCAGAAAAAGAGGAGATTCTACTCTACTGATTATTTTTGAAGGCATCCTGATTGACAGGGCAGTTAAATAAAATAAACTTTGGCAATCCTTCAAGAAAAGATCTTCCAGAGGCAGTTATAGACTTAACAAACTAAAATAGTTGGTAAGTTAGTGCTGCACGTTCACTGCTGCAGACCTCCCATTGTCAGGCTCATTTCTGCAACTCTGATGCAGATCCAACCTCACTGATCAATCACAGCTCTGAAGAGACCCACTTTTGCGGTATAGTAAAAAGCGTCGCTGATTGCCATCGACTGAATGTCATCGCACTTAGCTGAGAGAATATAGATTTCCATCAGTCAGTAGGGGAATATTTCTTATTGCCACAAAATAATCTATCAAAAGTTCAAGAGGCAGGTTCCAATTAGTGCACAGGTCCATCGATTTCTCAAGGTGCGTGTGTGTTTGCATGTTTTAAAAGTGGGGGAGAGGGGTCAGGTTGAGCTTGTGCATAAAATGAGACACTGCATGGCAAAATTGTGATTCAGATTATGGGAACATAAGTGTAGTTCCATGAGACAGCATAAAGCCAGATCAGAACATGATGTCAGGTTATTTCATTCATGTAACTGCTGGTTTTAAATGACAATAGATTCTGATATGGGTTCATTACAGGTAAATGTAAGAGGATACAATGTGAAGCTATAATTCTTTTTTTTAACATAGCCTCAGATAACTTCTGTGGAGACTTCATCAAAAATCTCAGTTTACAATAAAAAAAAAAAAAAAGGGAATCTCTCTTGACACGGCTATCCCCATTGTCTTATCCCAATGTAATTTCATTTAATTCTAATGTGGCTAATTTACACAAGTTAAGTGTTATATCATTATCGCAAAACACAACAAGCAGTAAACAATTTGCTCGTAGGAAGTGAAAAGAGCAGCTGAGGCTCAGGTCTGTCTGAAATGGAAAATGTCTGTGGCTCATGAGATTTTGATATGAAGAGGTAAAAAGCCAAAAACCAAAATTGAAAAAATTCCCTCAAGGTGTTACTGAGAAATTGTTTTGTTCTATTGGAAAAATAAGGACTAATAGTTTGTACATGAACTTATGTTCATTGGGCTTTAAGGACATGAAGAAGGCGTTTCAAATATACAATGGAGAAGCAGAACCAAAGAAAAATGGAATTCATCCTCCTCCTCGGACTATGAGCATTCAGAGCATATTTCACAGGAATCTGGCCAGGAGATGTGGAGATACTGAATTTGCACAGAAAGCTGGATCCAACAGATCAGATTGTTCTGCAAGTGGAGCAGAAATCACTTCTATATGTCAGAGTAGTCATAAGTTAGGTGGGCATGATGTGCTAATCAGAAGAAGGCGGCTGTTAAAACTCCGGTGTGTCACCTTCAAAGTCCCCATTTAGTAAGTATGTGAGAAATATTCAAAAAATAAAAATCGACATTTATTTTTATATAGTATCATAAAATGCAAAAAAGTGGCTTATTTCAGGCCCCTCCTTTAGTCCTCCACTAAGTGAGCCGGATGAGTATTGCAAGAGCGTTCTGCTCTGTGCGCTTCACTGCTGCATATCATTGAGACTGAAAACTTGGAGATTAGTAGCAGGCATTTTTCTCTGGGATTGAGGAGAAGGGAAAGAGACATTTTTGTGAAAAAAAAAAAGTGATTTCAAGTTCAAGTTTCCTAAAATACATAATACCCACAATCTCAACAATGTAATGAAGTTGATCACTGATCAACAAAAGATGTGGATAGAGAATGTCCAAAATAACTATTTATGTTCACGTGTAAAATGAAAATCATCAACTTAAGTTTTATATTCAAACCTTTTATGCCTTCAGACTTATTTAAGTTTTTTATATTTTAACTTTCAAATATGCTCGTTGAAGAAGCTGCTACATGTGGTTTCGTGTTCAGGTCGGTCTGTTTTCCTCGAGCTCATGCCAGTCTTCGATTCATTAAATGGTATATTGTTTAAAAAGCTAAGCAGTGTGTGTATTGCTGCACCAAAGAAATATAAAATAATACAAGGGCAATTGTTTTTACACAAATTAATGAATTAGTTTAGCAGAATCAAGATGAAATCTGCATGGTCTGAGGTACTACAGTGAAAGGGATAGTGGGGCTCTAATCTGTCCCAGCAAGAGTTGCTGGGCAACACAACTCTGCTTGGTGACTTGAACTTCAAAAGAGCCAGGACAATTCAAAAAGAAGAAAAATGGATCAGTTGTCCACAGGCAAACCTGCTCTACTGCCAACTCTGAGCTAATTAAATAATTCTTCTCCAGACACATCCAGCCTACTCTCCACTCGACTCCAAGTATCTCAGGATATTCTGTGCGGCTCAGAAGACAGAAACTGTGGCATGCTCACCAGAGGTGTTTTCAGTGGTTGCTAATTGTCTGCTTCCCCTCAGTGATTCCAAAACCCAGCCTTGATATTTCCACGGCTGAGCTATGAGGTTGGACCTTGCAATTACCTCCTGCCTTGTAAACAAATTGTCCTCCAAGACTGTCTCCTGCCAGGAGTTGTGGAGCAGTGGAGAATTAACTACTCCATGCTCATTAGATAAAACAAGTCCGTCTTCATAGCCACAGAAACCAGCACCACTTCAGAATAGAAATGAGAAGATCTGTATTTCCAGCTGAGACGACTCCTTTTCAGAAAAGCTACCACTGATGTACATGATTACAGTAATTCTCCTCACTGATGGACCATCGCAGTAAAATCTCTAGTATAAAAACATATAGAAATCACTATATGTATATCTGAAATGTTTTTGAATATGAGAGGGATAAAACAAGGATAAGAAAGTAAAATAAATAAGTAATAAAAATGGAGACCACTTATGTGTACATTCAGAGTGCTTTTACTGCACTGGGCTGGCTGTTTAATGCAGTACTTGAATAGATGGATGAAATTAGCAGACGGCACAAGGGGAAAATGTTTTCCTAACCGTTATTGCATTACTGATGACACATGTTCTTCAGATGAACTGCTCATTACAATGTAAAAGTAGCTTTGTATCCTTAAAGGCACGCTGTGTTGTCGTTTAATTAAAGAAAAAGACTTGTGCAGGGGCTTTGTTTCAAGTGAGTAATACCTCTTAAGAAACTAACTAAGGAAGAGAGGAAAATGAAAGGAAACAATTCAAGATTTAAAGCCTTACTGTCAAATATACATACACACACACACACACATATACACATATATATATATATATATATATATATATATATATATATATATGTGTGTATGTAGAGAATAAAATAATGAAACTATAAAAGACAGGAGGAAAATGGACGGAATGAAATTAAATACAACAGCAACCAATTTCAGTGTGTGGAATTGCTGACCACACACATAGCACAACAAACTTCAAAGAGAGTGAAAAAACATGTCAGTCACCACTTGCGTTGGTTAAAGAATATCATGCTATGCCACAGTATTCCATTTTGTACCCATACAAAATGGGTTTATAACATATATGAATACCTACAGTAAAAGCTGTGTATATATATATATATATATATATTAAAAATATCTTTATATTATAAACTTTTATGGTATTAAATAAAAATTATGTCATGGTAAAGCAGAACCTGGTAAAACATGTTGCGATCATATATGTTATTGATATATATATTTTATTTATTCTGTATGCAAGTTTATTAAAACAACATACATGTAAATATTCTGTATGATTATGTGTGTTTTTCTTATTAATTTCTCATTCATTTTAAACATGTCAAGCTTTTCATTCTAGGAAAGGAGCCTCAGACTTTTGGAACCCACTGTATATAATATGAACATATATTGACAGGCTGTTGATGGAGTGCATTTATATAGCGCTTTTCTAGTGTTATCAACCCCTCAAAGCACTTTACACTACTAGTCACATTCACCCAGTCACACACACATTCATACAGCGATGGGGTTCGGTATCTTGCCCAAGGACACTTTGACATGTGGACTGGAGGAGCCGGGGATCGAACGACTGACTCTCTGGTTAGTGGACAACCCACCCAATCTCCTGAGCCACAGCCGCCATTTCGTCTATAAGCATACATACATATGGGCTACACATATATGTCAATATATGAAATAGTTTTTATTATTTCTAATAGGATTCATATAATTTTTTTTACGTTTTTATTTTATATATACATATATTTCATATACGGAAGTTCAATATATGTAATGTATGTAATACGAGGCTGAGCACAGACCTGATACCGAACCCGATAAAGACAACGTTTTTTTACCAGCGCCAACCAATAATCACCGCTGGAGAAAATTAAGTATTATTGCTGCAATATGCACTGAGCGCCCTGCTGATAAGTAGCATTCACGTCAGTAAGCGAGACAAAAAATAGTGTGCTACATTTTCAAACATTCCTCCCATAACAAATTATATAAACTGATATAATCATAATGGCACAAACATATAAATGTAAGAATAAAACATGCCACGGTATGACAGACCTGGATCCACGCTATTTCATACTATTTTTATAAAATGAGATAATGAGATATTTACATTATATGATTGTCTGCAAGCGAGTCTATAAACAAGTGCCATTTTCAAACAAGTTGCTCAGATTACATTTCAATTTTCTATGTATTTATTTATATATTTTTAGTGTCTATTTCTCACAAATTTACTACATAAGGCATAATAAAGGGAGAGGGGTTTGCATCAGGATCTATCTTGTTATGTCGTAAATATATCATTCAGGACATGGATTGATTGGGTTGCAGTAATGAAAGCATGTATAAAAGTGAACATGTGCAAATAAATTACTTTGACATCTTCAAGGTGTCTAGGCTAAGAGGAGACGAGAGAGCCGATACATTATAGCAGTGCACCATGAACGCCACATGACTGTTGTATATGTGCTGTCACAGGCCAAATAAAGGGATTCATGGGATGAGAGGCAGGTATAAAGGAGAAGAGGCTGAACAGCTACAAGTCAGTATTAGAGCCGTTTTAATCAGACACATATCTAAGACATTATTCACATTTCATTATCCACTACTAGCTGAGAAATGTTCACCCTTCCTCTGTGTGCTGAAGTGTACAAAATGCAGATGCTCGTCCTTGGGGGGGGGGGGGGGGGGTTATGGGGGGGGTTATGGTTATGAATATATGGATGCAATTGTATAGCCCGTGTCTATGTATGGATATGTTCAACATGGAAGTATTTAGTATGACAAAATGACACACTATCAATAAATAAACCCCCGCTGCCTCATGAGGGCTGAACACATGAAGAATCGCTTCAGATGTTTACAGATGAGGACTCTCTGGTGATTTCAGAAAACAAACAATGTTGACTTTCAAGAATGAACAACATTTCAATTTCCTTTTTTAAAACCTACAATTTCCATGTTATTTTCCTTTTGGCTATGCATTCTGTTTCGTAATGTGTGTGTGTGAGAGAGAGAGTTATTGTGGTGAACTGGCAGCAGAGCTGCAATTGTCAATTCACAGCAGGCTAATTCATTTCTCTGGATCACTGCGTCCTCCCTCTGTCCACCTCCCCTCTCTTTCTCCCTATCTATCTCTGTCTTTGTCCCTCCTCCGCTCCTTCCTCTCTCTCCCTCTCCTGCCTTCTCCCTCTCTTTTTTTATCATGACTTCCACTTCTCTTTTATCTTCCCTCCCCCCTCGCCCCCTTGTCAAAATAGCAAAGTAGATAAAAATTCTTCTTTTAATCAATGGGTCCTTGATTCCAGACAGAGGCAGACAAAAGCAAGCTTCTCATTTCTAGCTTGCGAATTTCAATTATGTCGGCTGAAATGACAACTGTCGCCAGCAGATTTTATCAGCTGTAGCTAGATGGCTAATTAAGCTAACGTTAGCTTCATGAGTTGGTTGAACGCTGCCCGGCTGACTTTTTTATCATGTACTTGAAATCTAGAAGCCCGTAAAATTTCTTATATATGTACTTGATGGCTACATGTGTTACCGTGCAAAAAGGTTTTCATGTTGCCAGCAAAAAGCACTGGCACATTTGTACTGAAATTGAATCTCAACAAGTCCTCCAACTGCATAGCAAACACAGAGTATACCAGTGTACCTGCCTATCATTGTCATGGTTACCATAATTAATACATGGAAATAGTCATGGTTAGGTTAGTTATCAAAACTACTTGGTTAGGTTTAGGAAAGATCGTGGTTTGAGTTGAAATACGCACTCACTATACACTATACTTTGTGTCACGTCACAAAAAAAAACATGCAGTTAAGGTTGTAGAACGGTCATGGTTACAAGAAACAACACGGCTATAGGTTTCAGACTGGAAATGAACAACGGTCTCCTGTGTCAAAGTCCAGTGTTTTGTTGACCCATCCATCCACCCCAACCTTCTCTTATCTGGTAGAGGGACTCTGTGAAAACCTTGTTTTAAGTTTATATTGAGCTCATTTCTTGTAAAGTTGTGTTTTATCAAGTTTCTTTCCATTTTTTTTTTTTTTTTTTTGTGTTTCAAGTAACCACACTGGAAACCTCAGACTGATTGTTTGGTCTATAAAAGGTCAGAAAATAGTGAAAAAAATACCCATCACTAATCCCTGAAGCCCTCTTTTACAGAGATGGCACCCTCCAGACTCTTTAAATAACAGGCTTCTGCTCTTACTACAGCCTCATGCACACAACTTTGGCATACTGTACGTGTGGAGAAATCCACAGCTCAGCAGGCCCGACGTGCCTAGTTACAGTTGTTAAGCTACGATTGTACGATCAATGTTCAGGGTAGAGGTTTAGTAAACGGTCACTTACTCCTTATTTATGACACATTTACTTACTTCATTTCTTTTATCATCAATCATCCCAGCTCTGTCAAAGTTGGCCCTCAGTGTGTTTAACCAGCATAAGCCAGACCACGTATTGCTACAGATGATTGCGCCATTTACAGGTCTATTTCAGCCTGTGTGAGCATATGTAAAAGAATTGCTGTTGTGGGTAAAGCACCCTGGGCACAGCTCCCACATTTCCGGCTGGGTTAGGGTTTATATCTGAGGACAGACAAGGGATGGAGATATCTGCTTTGGCCAGAAGATTGAGGAGATTTTAGTTAACCGCTTAGGGAATCTTTAAAGGTATGCTTTACTTTGGGATCTGTTTCAATGATTTACCAGTGTTTGTGAATGATTTCAGAAGTAGACCCTTGAAGTGGGGAATAGCAGTTAAATCTAAAACTCAAAAGACACACACAGTAGTAATTTAAAAGTCCTCCTTGAACCACATCAAACTGCATACATGACTCTGCTCATTGACCATTAACAGATCAAAGTCTTTCCACTGCCAGAGGAGACAAGCATGTTTGGCGTATGAGTGTTTGGAAGGTGGGCAGGTCACATATACCCCTCTGTCTGTGTTGCCATGACATCCAGAGATGGGAGAGCAAAACCCCTCATGTCTCTCTGTGCGATGAAGGCATTCATCACTACAGTGACATCTGTCAAGGTGCTGATTTACCACCTCCCAAATGCAGACATCAGCAGACGTTGATTTTGTTGTCATTTCGGGATGAAAAAGATATTTTAAAAATAAATCCCAGAAAAGAATCTGCATGAAATGTAACTTTTTTTTTTTTGCTACAGAGTGGAACAATTGAAATTTTTTGATTGTCAAGGTTTAAATCAGACTTTATTTTCTTGGCTAAAGGCAGTAGAAACTGAGATGTGGGGCCTTCCAAAGTACTGTGCATAATTCATACGGCACAGTCTTTTTGCTACAAGGCGAGGGCTCGGCAAATACAGGTCAAGCTTTACTTTGAGCAAAGTAACTGTGCGTATACTCCTGAATAAAAACAGCTCTGTTTCACATGGCAACTGCCAACTGTGACTTGGGAAACCTCTGATAGCATGAAATACAACCCCTTCATGACAGCACTGAAATGAATTCATCTCACAGTTGATTGATTTGTTTTTTGCTTGCAATGTTTATAATATATGCATTACACAAAAGGCATCTATGGTGACATCGCTTTGAGTCACTACTAAAAACTTTTTACAGAGCGTTATTTCTACTTCCCATAGTGTCTTTGAATGAATGAATCTGCACTAAAGACAAAAGCTGTGTTCTTCCACTAACTCCACAAACTCACCTCAGTTATTCAGTCAGACTGAGCACCAGAGAAGGAATGACACCAAAGATCAAGTGAAGCTGACACTAACAAGATCTGGTCTTGTCCACTCTTGATTAAAATCAAGATGATGAATAGTGTAAAGATTTAAGAACAGAAAGTGCTTTGAGCTCTATGGACATCATTTGTTTCATGGATTTCTGACATGATAACACCAACGTTTTGGTTAAAATTCTTAAAGGTTAAGTTTTCAGTCCTGTTTTCTTGCTAATGAGAGATATCTGAAAAAAAACTCCTTAAAAATGAATTACATTTGGTCGAATTTTAGGCCATGGGCCAAGGAATAAGTGATTACTTAATGCAGAATCTTTAAAAAGGAGTTCTAAAAGTTAAACTTTGGTTAATACAAGTTGATTTAAAATTTATAGGTTTGGTCAGTATACTCCCCAAAAAATTAACAAAGAAGAATCTTGATTCAAGGCCCATTTACCAACTCTCTCCAGACCTTTCAACCACATCTCCTGGTCTCCTACCAGTTGGGATCTGCTAAAAGCTTAAGTGTGGTGACACAGACTTAAGACTTTGTTTGTCACAGTTCATTCATAGCTATTTAGTGATTCTCTGCTTGCCTCGCCATTCCACCAACTCTCCTGTCATTTCAGATTCTGCCACTCCCACCTTACCTGCAGTAACCCCACCCCTTCCTGCATTTCACCCGATTCCCCGCTCCCACCTGTTCCCGATTCCCCAATTATCGGTCTTCGTGCCATCTTAGCTGGTACTTTCAAGCTCTGCTTCCTGCCTGTTATTGGATTTCACCGGGTGCCTGCACCTTTTGATTCATTCACCTGGTGTTTCACCTGCCTGTTGCCCACCTTCGCCCACCTGCTGTCTTCACAACATGACATTCCCCCTATTTCCTGCTCTCATCTGAATTAATGTGATTCAATGTTAACTGGTTGAAACTTTTACACTGGCTCTCTGAGTTGTGCACTTGAGTCCAGTGTATTTCTGAGCTGTGACGACATTATGCCATTGTAAACATCCATCACAGTTTACAGGCTGACATCTTGGTTCAATACTGACTTTACATACCAATGCAAGTACAAAGTTTTCATCGTTTGACTTTAAAAATCATTCTGTCCATTCTTTTTCTTCTCATAATTTCCTCATAAAGTTTCATAGCACTCAGTTATGTCACCTCTCTACCATTAACCACTCAATGGTGCATCTCTCGTTCCTGCCAATGCGCCTACAGCCCATTAAAAGATAAATTTGCCTTTCCTCTCTCACATACAATTCCCCTCTTCCAATCTTTCTACCCAGGTCTCTGGAAATGTGTTTTTGTCCCTCTCAATCCTCACTGAATCAGACTCGGGTAAACAGGGTTACAGCTGAATGATTTGAAAAGAAACACACCCATGGATTCCAGCATGAGCACTCAACGTCTGACAAGTGACTTGATGTGTTTCCTGTTGAAAGGGGCAGCTACAGTTAGTTGTCCAATGTGACGTGTAATATGACTGGCTATATTTTTCCCTGAATTAAACATAATTAAAAGGAGCACTGCTTCCTTATTGGGAGTGGCAGCTTCCCGATAAGACCCTGCCATTCCACAGATTACATCAGAAAATCAACTGTCACTCATGGTAGGCATATCCTGCCCTGCTGTTTGCAATGACTGGGCCTTCTTTAATAAGATTGAGGTATTTGGGGAAGCAAAGTATCTATTGAACAGGGACACTTGTGGGATGAATTTCTTTTGAGAACTGTACTGAAGAAGAGATCAAGACAGAGATGGGTCAAATTTCTATTCTGGTATACCTCGAGTCCTGTATGTTCCCTATGAGCACTGCCTTCTCAGAGGACGGAGACAGAATAAGCTACTCAGCCACAGCTGAAAAAGCCATTCTCAGAAGCCTCTCTTTTCTCTGGGGAACTCCAGGTGAACAGTCTCTTTATCATGGAGAGATTAAACATCCAGAGCTGTGATTAACAACTCATTATCTGTTAGATTAATTTTAGGCTGCTGAATATTTCAAAATGCTAGTTTCTTTAGAGGACCTACTGTATAGTTGAATTCAAATTCGTCTTCATTATCACCCTCCTTCGATGAGGTGTGAAAACTGTGTGAATACCTGCACATCTAGCTTGGCAGTTTCTGCCAAAGACCTCAACTAATTAAATACAAAGTACTCTAAAAAGCAACAAAAGCTGTCTGCCTCTGGTCTGCATACCCCCATTTAAAAAAATAAATAAATAAATAAATTAAAAAATCACATCTACTTTGCCAGGAGCATTTTTAGGGATGCAAGAGCTTTGCCTGCATTTCAAAAGCAGGAGCTTGGGAGCTTCAGTTCCTGCACTATAATTCTTCACCCACAAAACGTTCCTGCTCCTTAAGTAGTACTTTCTAGGGTCAAAAAGGTAGCATCTGCATCTGTGTAGCTGCAAGGGTGGAGATGATGTAAACATCATTCTGCTCATGTTTATCAGGTTTTTGCACAGACATTTATGTACACAAAAACCTGTTGTAATATGTACAAAGCTAAATGCTTCTCTGCTGGTTGACATTGTGGTTGTAGCCATTTTGAAGTAATGAAACCAATTTGGTCTTTGTGGTCAAGGCTGACCATCACAGTCAAGCCAAACGTAAGTCTCGTACACTTTAATGTGCTGTCTATGGTAACAGCGAAGTCGCCGAAGTCTGAAATGTTAAAATTCTACACATGAGATTTATTTTAGCCATGCAAACATGATGCAAGCTAACTAAAAGAATCCTATAAAGTCATTGCCTGAGTGTGATTGCACTCATGCTTGGGGTTCACCTTGAAAAGTCTTGTGACAACAACTTCAGTTAAATTTAATTCAGCTTCAAAGAACTGAAAAGTCCAGTGTACTAAACCTATCTAAAAACAAACTCCAATGTAGCACTTAAAAGACGTTATTAATATTGTCTATAAACCACAAGCAAAAACACAATCAGTGCGATAATTAATATAATAATAAATAATAATCAGCTACATATTTTTTCAAGGAGTCTACAAATCGTGGAAACACATTACAACTTATCTCACAGCACCAATACAACCACATAGGTCATTCGTCCCTGCCCTTTGATATGACCCATAGGACCTTCTCTTGAAATAACGCTCCATGGTGGCAAGGGTAGTGAAGTCGTAATGGCTCCAATAATAAACACGTGGTTAATCAAACAGTCACGGTTGGGTTAGGTTTAGGGAAAGATCATGGTTTGGGTTAAAATACCTACATAAGCTCCAAAACAAAATTATAATTTGTCTTGTAAACGCAACGCTGGCCAAAGCTCTTGTCAAACGACAACTGCCACCACCCGCTACCAACAAGAAACCGTGTTAGGTGGCAGAGAAAACTTATGAATAGCCCCTTTAACGCTTCAAGCAGAAAAGGTACAAAACGCCTTTGTGACTGGAGGCAAATTCTATCAAATTTTGCAGCCGTCCACGTTTTCCAACTGGATGTGGAATGTGGAAGAACGTGGAAGGAGACCTATAGCTAGAAAAAAAAGCGAGAAAAGAAGGGCTAAGAGCTTTGAAAGAAAAGGGAATAACAGAGAGAGATAATGGTTGTTGTGGCAGGTGCCCAGCTTGGCATCCTTCTCTGTCCTGGCCTGAGCCTCAGTCAGTTGGGTTTGGTGCTGCCCTGCGAGAGTGCAAGGAGAGAGGGGCTGCCAGTGCAACTCGAGGGGTTGGATGGCAGTAGAATCTTCTGCCCATGGCTAGTGCACATTGTAAACGCTCACAGAAAAGCAATGTAGAATGATGCCACTATATGGCCAAAAGAATGTGGATATACAAACATTGTATCATACATATGAGCACTGAAAGCCTCCAAAGTGAGGACGCTTTCACAAGATTTCATTTCCTGGCTGCAGGGGTTCGCTCCCAACCAGCCACTAGAGCTTTAGCTGGGTCAGATACTGATGTTGGATGATAAGGTCTGGCTTGCACTCACTGTTCCAGTTCATCCCAAAGGTGTTGAATGTGGTTGAGGTCAGAAATCTGTGCATGCCAGTCAAGTTCTTCCACAACTAACTTGCAATAATATTTTTCATCCGTTTTTTTCTTTGTACACGTGGAACACGTTGGAAATACAATCTCAAAAACAGCAGTGCTGCAGTATTAAAATGTTCTTTAACCGGAACTAAAGAACCAGACCAAAAGCATACATTTTGGGGCCATATAGGGTAGAGAGTATAACATACAAAGTGAGAATAGGGATATTTATACAATCAAGCTAGCCTCTAATAAAGCCTTTCATGTTTTCAGTCAAAATTTAAAACCACAGTATTTGTCATATTTATCTGTAGCGTCAAACGATAAGAAGGCCCTAAATCCTTTGATGAATTGCCTCTCTATGTTTATGAGTGGAAATATTAAATGAAGACAGAACAGAAGTTTTTATATTTGGTACAGTTGCACAGAGAGAAGAAATTTTAAGTAGGCTTGGAAATCTGGCTCTACAGATTGAGTGGGAAATAAAAAAACCTGGGTGTTACTGGCTCAGAATTGAATTTTTGAAGTCACATCAGTGTTACAAACGTAGCTTTTTACCATTTACAAAACATAGAAAGAGTCTGATCCCACCTTTCTTTAGAAGATCCTAAGAAACTGATTCATGCTTTTGTATCGTCACACTTAGATTACTGCTTTGCACTCTGTACTGGCAGCGACTCAGCAACAATCTTAACCAAAACAAGGAAAAAACATATTACACCAGTGTTAGTCTCATTGCATTGGCAACCTGTAACATTGAGGATAGATTTAAAAAATGATTTGGTTTTTCAGACTGCCTGTTGGAGTATGTTCTAAAGCGCTCGCTACAGTTACTTCATGCTGGCTTGCTAGATCTGCCACATATAAACTGCGAGAGGTACAGGGAAGCAGCCTTCTGTAGTTATGGACCAACGATTTGAATCATACTCCATTCATATATTAGGACACGCAAACGCTGTTGATATATTCAAGAAGCAGCTCAAATCTTATTTTTATGGTCTTGCTTTTAATTAAATCAACTTTTATTTGAGATTTCATATTGGTTTATGGTTTTTATATCTTCAAATTGCTTTTACTACTATCAGTTGTTTTTTTATTACCGGTATCATTTCTTTTATCTCTCCATGATCTTATTTCTTCTTACTTTCTCCGGACATTATTACCTTATTGTCTTTTATTGCCTTAATGTGTCCTGTTTTTAAGTATCTGTCGTATTGTTTTTAATACCTCTTCCTGTAAAGCACTTTGAGCTACCTTTAATTTTATAAAAAGGTGCTACATAAAGTTTACTATTATCATCATCATAATATAAATAATTATATTTGAGTCAGTCAGTTCGACTGTGGGACCCTACAATGACTCCTACCTTTTAACTGTCAGGTTGACAGTGACAGCGCTGCCTCCACCGTGATGCAAACTTGAAGATAGTAAATCTCAGAGGATTATACACCTCTTTTCTCTTTAAAATCTCTCCCCAAACCAAACTGACACATAATTGATCACAGCCTCATTTAAACCAGTTTCGTTGTTCTTCAATGTTCCAGGTGAAACACAAAAGAGCCTCCTGTGGATTGAAGTTGAAGGAAACTGTTTCTATCACAAGCACACATTTCAAAAACTTTTTACAGCGTTATTCTCTGTGTTGTAACATGGGCGTCAGCAAAACACAAAATATCATAACACAAACCATTTGTCTCCATAGGCCCAGGATGACCTTAAGGAAATAACATTTGTGTCAACATTTTTGAGAAGATGGACTTATCTTATCAGATTGGTCCTACCGAAGACAATAAAAAGAAAAGATAAAAAGGAAACAGATACAATCACTGCTTTTATTGATGGCATAGTCCTCTCTTGTTCTGTCAGCATTTTGTGGGAGGTAGCTATAGGGGATTCCGGTTGTTTGCTAGAATACAAAAGAAACTTATTACGAACAAATGTTTATCCTTTGGGTTAAAAATCAAAGTTTGTCCTTTGTCTGATAACACTCTTTGATTACATTTCAGTACCAGAGTCAAAAATCAAAAGCATTGAAGAGGGAACTGATTAAAGCAATCAATAATATAGATGATTGAGCCCTGTAGCTGGTGTGAGCTTGCAAAAATGACAGTAATTGCAAAGTATTGTATGGATTTCCATGAATCTTTGTACGGATATTCATTATCACCAGAGGATGAATCTTGGTGATTCATCTAAAATATATCAACATCTAATGGAAGGATAACTTTTGGAGACATTTATAGCTCCCAGTAACTTCGGTGATTCACTAACCACATTTGTGATTATTAAATTGTGTTAAATTGTGTCAACATCTGCTGGATGGATTGCCATGAAATTTGGTTAAAAGGACCAGTGTGGATTTACAAACTGAATAACCCTCCCTTCCCCCCTCCCTTTCCGAGCATGTAGGAGAACCTACAGTGGCCTTAAGGGCTATTGTAGAAACATAGCAGTGCAACATGGTGGGCTCCATGAAAAGGATCTGCCCCCTGTACAGAAGTCTGAGAAGTGGTCTCAGTCTTTTGAACCCCACTGCAGACATGAAAGGCTCATTCTAAGCTAATGAAAATTATTTTCAGGTGATTATACACTAATGAAAACATAATTATGAATATAATTTTCCATTTCTGCCAATAGATCTGTGTAAATTCTGCACACTGGTCCTTTAAGACATTCACGCTCCCCTCAGGACGAATTGTAATAGCTTTGCTGATCCCTTTACTTTTCATCTGGCGTAATCATCAGGTCAAACTTTAATACTGTTTGTGACCAAATATCTGAAAAAGTTAAGCTCTTGCTAGACATGTTGAAATTAGCATTTAGCTCAAAGAACTGTTGTGTCCAAGTACAGGTTCACAAGCATGGTTTTCAAGAACCTTTGTGTTTGAGTTGGTAAACAATATTTTTTAAATTAAAGAATCAAATTACAACATGTAATATGGAAGTGTTCACAATCATCTCTGCAGCTCTAGGGAGCCTTTTTGTTTTGGTTGGTAAGTTTTGGTTTTACAGCACATTTACTGTACGTTTCAGTCTTTCTGATATACCAACTATATATTACCAGCGCCAAATGCCGCAGCTTTAAAAATCCATTCTCCAGTAAAGGTATGTTCTTTTTTAAAGCCATGCACAGAGGTCCTCTGTCCACAGTTTTGATCCATTATTCATAAAAGCAGCTTCCCTGTTTTCTTTGTGGAGTGCTTTAACCACAATCAAAATACCAGCTTTAGAGGATCTCAGAGCTTTTTGTGGTTGATAGGATATTAAAAAGTTAGAATTCTATGAAGGAGCTATGCCATTAATAGTTTTGTAGGTGATTAAAAGGACCTTAAAATCAAGCCAGTGCAGTTCAGCCATAAAACAAGAGTGATGTGCTCGCTCGCTCTCCTTGGTCTAGCTGCAGAATTCTGCCCGAGTTCCAATTTCTTTAGTCTTTTTTTGAGAGACCAGTAGAAAGTGCATCACAGTGGTTTAACCTACAAGTAATAAAAAATATGAATTGGTTTCTCTGTGTCCTGTTGTGTTAAAAATGGCCGTACTTCGGTAACGTTTCTCAGGTGGAAGAAGCATGAACCACCTGTCAACTTGAATTCATGCAGAACCTCATACAAGTAAATCCGATACTAATGAGGTATGTATTTCTCCACACACCCTAACACCCTTTGTTATACTCAGATGCAACAACATTATTTCAGTTTTTTTTCATAGACAGCAGTACATAGAGAACTTTCCCATTAGAAGCAGCACACAACACAACCTGCCATGCTTTGATAAGATTTTCTGTCATAGCATATTGAGGTGAAAAATACCCTGAAGTGTTCTCAGTGTGTGTCTGCCACAGTACAGGTAGGTTTAACATTCAGGGTGGAAATAATCAACCATGGTAAAAGAAAATCTCAGATTTCATACTGTTACTCTCACCCTTAATGGGGACCTGTAACTCTCATTTCCAGCCGTATATTTTTATTCTCAGACTCCACTAGAGTAGCTCTGCATGATTCACAGTTCCAAAGAGAAAGATTCCTTATTTATCTCATACTACCTGTTAAGAAACAGGTAATATTAGCTCTGGGCTCTTTAAGTCCCTCCTCCCTAAGAACACATTTTTTTCTGATTGGAAGCCTGCTGAGTGCTAGCACCTGGCAGCGTTGTGCTCCTGTTACCAGTGTGGAGGTTCTGAAAGCAAACTGTAAAACTGCTAAGTAACATAACTGATTGGAAATGGCAATTTTTCAAGTCCCTCCATACATGTCGAGCCTGAACATCCGCAGCAACAAAAATTACAGCAGGGTGTCTCTGTCCAGTTCTTTTACCTGCTTATTGTGTGACATAATGATGGATTTAGTCTTTCAATTACAATCGATATACAAAAAATTTCTATATATGCCCCTGTTGACAGATGTATGTGTGGGAAATGCACTGAAATGCCAAATGATGTCTGCTGTCAGAAATACCAAAGGTAACGTTGCAAGTAAAATGTTATACTGCTGTAGACAAATGTCTGTATAGTGAACCTCCTGCATTGGTTATTTGTGTGCTGCAGTACATTAACTGCTTGTAACCATTGGAAACCTACCGTTCAGATCAGTCTGATGCCTGAGTGACATACAACATTGTATGTCTAGTATGACAGAAAATAAGGAAAAGCATAATAGATCCCCTTTAAAAGTACCTTTCTTGCACTGATCATAGACTAATAGATATCAATTTATTCTGATTAGAGTAGAATACACTGTGATTGGTAATTTTGGTGTATACTCACCTTTTTCACCCTAAATCACCTACTTCTTCTTCAGCCAGCAATTAAAAATGTACTCAAAATGTCAACTAGTCCGTCTGTCTGCATCGTCTTTTTACATTGTCATAAAAAAGCTCAGGTGTTCTTTTAATGCCTGAGAACAGATTTCTTTGGTGCCCAGTAACTCCTAGAACAAGTCTTCCATACGCTGAGTCAAAGCATTTCTTTAGGACATGAAAACAAAGAAGAGAGCTCAGCCTTAGAAAAAGCAAGCTTTGATTCACTGGGACTGATCAAAAATCCTTTCACCTCCTGCTGATGTATTGTGGTCATTTTGTGGCATTGAGCAATAAAAAACATCCTTATTGCCAAGGGTTACATTGGGATTAGTGATCTGGGGGAGCCCTGATTCACAGAGGCTGGCAGGTGGGCAGATGCAAGTGTGCACAGGCAGCAGTGGGATGGCTGGAACCTGAAAAGACGTTTTATGTCAATACATAAGACACAGTGCATTTCACTTTTTCAGCATTAAGTCTCAGCACCATGACAGATCTCAGTGTTTTTAGGGCCAAATAACTAACCCCACCCACAACCATCTGAAGTCTGCTAATTCCAGACTTCTTGACTTCAAATTCAAGCTGATAAAAATTAAAATTTTAGGATTTAAAGGAAATCTACAGCTAGAATGACATGTTTGTTAGGGCCATGTTCTAAGTTTCCGCAAAGTAAACAGAACTGTGTTGTGACGAAGTAATTTTCATTTAGGTTCAATAAAGTACCCACCTAGACTTGAACACACCCCATTCCTCCATCGAACAAAATGACTTGAATCAGTCATTCAGTGAGACAACTGACCCGAGAGCTCAACTGAACTGGGAAAATGAACGGATGCGATTAAGTTCAGTTTTTACCTAAAAGGTTTGTTCTTCTGCACAATACTGCGATACTCCACTGACAGGTAAATCAACCTGCAGGAGAAGCTGCTAGTGTTCTACTACTGCTGCTGCATCGAGAGTGTTCCTACGTGCTGCATCTCTGTTTGGTATACCAGCAGCTCAGCAGCGGACAGGAGAGCCCTTCAGAGGGTCATTAATACCGCCCAGAAGATCATCGGCCACTCACTGCCCTCTTTGGAGGACTTATTCAGCTCTCGCTGCCTCAGCAAAGCAGCCAACTACTGAAAGACCTATTACACCCTGGACATCAGCTGTTTGACCTGCTGCCCCTCTGGTAGATGCCTCAGTTCCATCCAATCACGGACAGACTGGCAAACAGCTTCTACCCTAGAGACACACAAGAACTGAACAGAGACAAACACTGACACCAACTGTTTGGTACCCATGTGACTATACTGTATCTGCAATGTGCAATAGCTCGGCTGCTTTTTTTTTTTTTTTTTTTTTTTTTTTAAATATATAAATTGTGTCGTTTTATATGTTAAAGCAATATATACAATTTAAATATTTCACACTTTTAGTTTAGTTTGAATCCGTCTTTTGTTAATTGCTGTTTGTGATGTGTGAATGCAGCATCTGGATTACAACTCAATTTCTTTGTATTGATGCGCAATGATAAGAAAGGAATGTATTATATTATATTATCAGTGTCTGTTGTTCCGGCTCAGTGAAACCTCTTGCTTGAGATGAACCATGACACTCCCAATACACAAGAGACTTGATGTTTACGTTGAGAAGCTAAATGTTTGCTCTCTGTTCCATTTCAGCTGGCTGTGTGATTGAGGCTTGAAGCATAACAAGCAAAGGGAATAATTATCCATACAGGGAGGAAGTTGGGCTTCAAACCCACCACCCCCAAGGGTACCCGCTGAGCACAGCCAAAATACAGACTGTCTGCAGTAATGATGAACAAAACAACAACAACAAGCTCCAACAACTTTATAAGCAAAAAGTATTACACTGTAATAAAATGTGACATTTTTGTAAAAGTAAATGGCTGTAATCAGATTACTTTTACTGTAACACTACTATTTCATTTTCAGCCTTTACATTAAAGTCATTGGCCCTGTGGAAAGAGACTCACTGAGTTTCACATAAGATTTTAAGTTTTAAAATTAGGGGTCCCATATTGTATAAAAAGGTAGATTTCCACGTGTTCTCTGATTATAAAGCAGGTCTAGGTTCTATATTTACACTGTGAAAGTATCAAAGCCTCAGTCCACAGAGAAATGTACACAGCCTGTATTCACAAACTGAGCCTTAAAAAGGACCCATTATGTCCATTTTCAGTCTTAATCATTTCATTCTTGGTGTCTACTAAAAGAGATTTACATGCTTTAATGTTTTGAAAAGACTATTATTCTTCTTCTGTACATCTTTTTCTGTCCTCTATTCACCCTCTATCTGAAACGCTCTGTTCCCCCTGAAGCCGGCAAACTGACCAATAAGAGCACACTGGGCTCTGATTGGTCAGTTTGCCGGCAACTACCATGGCAATGATATGTTCCGCACGTCTTGTGTAAACAAACGGTTGTGTTCAGTCCTGTTTAAAGTTTTAATTCTGGACACTTCCAAACTAAAGGAATATAAATCATGGAGGAACAGACATATAGAGTACAGGGGGGTAATCTCCACCTCTTCACCTCCAGCAGGTTCACGATGCCGGTAAATCTGAATGAATTAAACTTTAGTGCATATAGTTACTAACTTAAAAACAAACTCAGAGGTTAAACTGTGGATAATTTATCGGAGCTAATGAGGTACAGCATGTCAACACTGAAATGTTTAAGGATTTATATCTTCGCTTTGCTGCTTCTTACTAATGTGATCAGGTTGCAGTAACGTGGTTAAGATCACAAATCCACATAAACAATGCAGACTGACAGGCTGTGCGCCTGAGTGTGAAGTGTGAATTACATTAAGTGTGAATTACAGAAATAACCGTTGTGAAAATGAAGCGTCTAACTCTGCACGGTTTCTGAAGCAGTCCTCCTTGATGTGCAGGCTTACACTATAATGATTGGAGCAGTGGAGAATGGTGGAAAAATAAAGCAGATTTCTGCAGGCAGTTGAGGACATGGTGTCTTTTCGGCATGGCTACAAAACTAAAGAAAACTCTTCATTATAAGTAGATATGTGGGGGGCGTGCCAAACTTGCAGGGGGTGTCCAGGTTGCAGGTGGGCAGCACCAAAGGAAGTATTGACGTCAATAGGACCAGGAAGTAATGGCTGGACTCCCAACGGGGCGTTTCATACAAAGGAGAATATTGGGTTTTTACTATACAGTTACTCCCTTTGATGTAAACTGTGATCTTTGTGACTCTGAAGACCATTTACATGCACAAAAAACCTACATAAAGACCCTATCAGAAAGGAAAAATTCAGAAAAGCATAATAGGTCCTCTTTAAAACAAGCCGTCAGGACTTCTGTAACTTTGTGATGTCACAACAAAGCAGTCGCCACCCTCAGTTATGCCCCTGGCATGGGCCACCTGGACCCATCATCTAACCATGCAGGATTTGGTTTCTCTGAGTGTTTACCTGAAATCTGCTATATTTTTATTTGATCACTCAGAAAACAGTGTGTTGTGGATATCAACACTTCAAATAAAACACAGGAAAAGTGAAAAACATGAATAGAATACGACCCCACCCCCAGAACATGCATTAGAGTACTGTCGACAAAGTGCTTCACATAGCTGAGGAGAACTGCAGATTTTCTGTGGTTTAATCACTATAATTAAGCAACCACTTCCACATCGTACACAGTAATCCATCTTTAATGTAAACATATTGCTTAGATCTTTAATGTGCTCCATTTTCATATCTTTTCCATCCCTTTTCTCTGATCCACAGAATCTCCTGCTGCTGCCCAGCCCACATTGTTTGATTGCCAGCACATCCCACGTTTCGTGCAGAAACACCACAGCAAAGACGGCCTCGACCCAGACACACAAGAAATACTAAATTAAACAAGAACCTCTTGCATAACAGCTCTAAATAGGCAACCAAATTAGTATTGACAAACTGACTGGTGTGATTTAATAAAAAAAAACAAAAAAACACATATTTATGTCCATATTATACTGTACCAACACAAATGTCAATCTTTTTTGCAAACATTTCAAGTAATGAGAGCACGGGTTTATTACTGATGCAAAAAGTCAAGCTGGCAGACTCTTGAGATGCTGACATTTTACAGCCCGGAGCAGCACTCAGAGACAGTCATACTATGTAGAAATCAATACAAGTCATTAGCATTACACTAATGAGACCTCGAAATGATGCAGTATTTTGGCAGTTTAATACCAACAAACTGTGAAAATACATGTGCTATCTAATTCGTAGTGGTAGTAGTATATAACTTGCTACTAGGAAAATATGTTTTATAATATCCATCATCTGATGCATTTTTTAAAAAAAATTGCTACACCATATCTATACTCTGCACATAATTCGAGATCCATTAAACAGTGTTTAATCATGTTATAAAATTTGATGAATACAAACTGTTGTACCTGGTGCAGCTGGTGTCATAATCCCATGCTGGTAAGAAACTTTTGATAAAATGCAAATAGTATTAGACATTTCTTTGAAAGTGCAAACTGCAGCTGTGTTGTGGAGCTAATATGACAGCAGCAAATATTTCACACCCAACAGGAGGTTTCAAAGAGATTAACTCGCTCACAAACTTTTACAGCTTCCTCCAGCAAAAAAAAAAAAAAGAACAACGTCTTCTTCATGAGTTAAGCACTCCCAATCCCACACCACATGGCTGACGGTTTCCAGTGATGTGCACAGGACATGTTCTCCTCACTCAGGTGGAAAAGAAAAATGGCAGCACTCTGGCTTTAAGGGCAAACTGCAGACGTTACTTGGACAGAGTCCATCTCTGCAATGGGATGTACACTGTCCATTTAGCAAGAGCTCTTTACAGAAACCCTTACAACAACCACAGAAACCAGCAGAGTCACTGAATAAGAAAACCCTTTGAGTGACCTTCAGTATGTCTGAAAAGTCGGAGAGAGAAGGCAAGGACAGAGTTTAAAGAATGATGCTTCTCATTATCAGACACAAAAGACGCTTGTGCATAGGGAAAACGGTAGTTCAAGGGTTGAGAAAATGTAGTACCAAATGAAAGATAAAGCGGTGAAAATATTCTCAATACAGCAAACACTTCAACTGATATTGACAAGCATTTTTTAAGTGGCTAAAACACATTTTCTGCTGACCCTGACCACAGCAGTACATCACTCGGCCTCTGTTTCTCCAAACTCAGAGCTCACAGATTCAAATCTACTGCAGGTAATACAATGACTATAGATAAGTACCTCACACAACCTCACATCAAACAACCTGAACTATCACTTTATGAACAGAGAGAGGACAGCCAGTAACGGCTCGTAGAACCAGCCAGTTCCTTCGAATGGACACAGAAGGACATCTTTACCATAGAAACGCCCCCTGCTGAAAAAGGCCACAGTTATTACCAATTCGTATTTTAGCTATCAGCAAGACTCTTACAGATGAGCAGTGGGGATCTGATTTGACCAGGGCGGATCTTGAGGCAGAACTGAATCAAATCTCAGTAGTAAACACCTTGGTAGAACCTGACAGTTGGATATTAGCATTTGTGTTGTGCAGCTCTGTTGTTGACCAAAGCTGCTCTGCCTTATCTATCAACGCAGGCTTGTCAGGTCCGCACCTCACCGAGTGGCTGCTGGTGCTTCCCATTCAGGACTGTAGCACTGGGAGCTCACACTGGCCTGGTTGGGAGCTCCTATCTCAGAGCAAAAAAGAAGAACAGCATCTGCTCCTCTCTTCTACTGCAGCACACACACATAAACACACAGATTCACCTCCAACTGCTGCCAAACACACACAAAGAAACACATTTCCCTCCAAGCTAGTCAACCCGAGCACTAAGCGAACATTTCTTCACCCTTTGGCTAAGAGGAATCTCATCTCAAACACAACACGGTCCAAGACTGCTCCTTCATTTCAGTTCTACTCCCCATGTTGTATTTAATAGACTGGATGTGCTAGTGTGTTAAAGTTTTAAAATTCCTATGGAGAGACAACACATTGTAACATGCATTCTTCTATTTTTTCTTCTAATTATCATATTTATAGTAATACATTTAAAACCCCTTGTATATAATATATTATTTTGATGGTTAAGTTTTTGTTTGTAGGATATTAGATTTGGTGGTCTATGATCTACATTTTTGATGCTGCTAAAGTCTGACATCTTCAAAAACTAAATGTAGGGGCTTTAATATAAAGCAAATTCAATTTCCTTATTTATTAAATATAAATAACTGATGTAAACTTGAAAATTTAAACAGTTGGCAGTTTTTAAAGGAGTTACACCTTGATCACATGGATTAAAAGTGGCAGGCTCTCTCTTGCCTTTTATGAGTCTGAAGCTTGCAGGCATGTTTGAATTGAGTAACTGACAGAAACCACAAGCAATGAGTTTCCATCCATCCTGGTTAAAGTCATATTATGGGAAGGCACTGACTAAGACAAATCAACTTTTGCTTTAATTTGCTTAAAGGATGATCCATGAAGGGATCAAAACAAGGACCAGTTGCTGTGCATATTAGTGAACATCTGCATCAACTCAAGCCTTTCTCTGCTTCCCTACAATCACACTGCTGGGAGCCGGTTGAGTCTTTGAGTCACTGTGGGTGGTTTTTTGAGCTTCAATTCAAAGTGAATTGCATTATGTCTAATCTCCAGTGTTTGAGTCCATATGTGTGAACAGGAGGGTTACAACAAGCAGCAACCACTACTACTGGATAACGTTGAGACCAATTAGTGACAGTACAGCCAGACTGAGAGGCTCTGTCAGTGTCTCTCAAATATGGTCACTTGGGGGTGGATCATTGTCATGGCAATTCAGGTAACTGTTTCTTATAGTTTGGCCTTAAACATTCAAGTTCAATATATTTACACTGAACACACCAAGCGTGTCAGGGATGTTTGGTTTATACCATCATGCTAGCGCTCCACACAGAAAATGAAAACTCTAAGGAATATAACCACAGTGAAAGTTTAGCTGTACACAGCTAATTTCACTTCTTTTAATGAGTGTCGTGTCAAATATAAGTACTTACATAGTGGGGCTTGTTTGCTTGAATGAAGAGTGACTCCCATGAAAGTATGAAGAGAACCGGACACTGAACAGTGAGCCAGTCTATCCCAGTGGCCACCTGCGGTAAAACAAAAAGAAGAAAATTAATTTTAGGTCCTCATTACAAGCTGTCGCAAAGCTGCAAAAAGCTCAATGATTATTTTTTGTCCATTTTCATGTATGTGTTAGTGAGCAACTTCCATTGAAATAAACATGCCATCTTGGTGACCATTATCCAACTCTCTTTATAAATGAATGGTGCGTCAGCATTTCACAGTCTTGGTTCTCGCCTCATCTCCATTCTATTTCTAGGCTCTAAAACACAGTGACACACAGTAAACCTACCTTCAGGCACCAAGACTTCTCTGAAATCTGCGAGTGATTTTTAATGCTTTCTTGTACAGTTTGGAAGAAGTTTTCACTTTTAAATTTTATTTTAACTCTTATGATGCTTTTCTCAAAATATCCAGAAAAGATGACTGGCAACATTATTGACCTGCTAACTAAGGGCAGCAACAACTTGCACCTCACTTGTATGGTTTCTTTCCACAGGATTGCTGCAGGAAGAAAGCTCGCAAATACTGGACAGGCATTTCTTTGTGATCTGTGACTCTGAGATCTGATTGAAACGCTAAAGAACATGTCTCTTTGCAGGATACATCTTACAGCTTTCACTATCAAACATAAAGATCTCAGAGTAATCTGCTCCCAAGTTATTGTTTCAGTTTCTGTCCACTGGAGGGCAATTGCATAAAGCATGCTAAAAGCTATGATTCAGCTTGAAAGTACTTGAAATGTCAACAGAACCTATGTAATGACAGTACAAATCAGGTTCAGCATAACCTTGAGTGATAGCAGTAAAAACCAAGCCATCGATGGAGGCTGGCTGAATAGGTAATAGCCTCGTACAACCTGGCAGCTGGGGCTTCTGATTAAAAGCAGCATCCACAGATGATCTGCTGCAGTTTACGATAGTGATGTGAGTGAAAGTCTGGCTCTCTGAACTTTTCTCAGTTTAAAGCTGAACATAAAAGCTGCAGAAAAAAACAACCCAAAGGCTGAATGCAAGGAGTAACCAGCATTTCAGATCAGAGACTGCATAGTGATGCAAACTGTGAGTACTTTTCAGCCAAACATTTGATGCAATTATCTCAATTTTACTTTAATGGGTTACATAAAACCCCAGAGCACATCACTAATTAATTACAAGTAATATTAAATCAAAGTATTCAATATGAGGCAATGAAACAAACACACAAGATTAAAAACAATAGCGACAGATGGTCGTTGCAGTATCTCATCGCCATCATGGAACCACCTGGATAACCACCTATTTGTAAGCTCTTTTGAAAACACAACAAGCGAGCCAGATCTCTGACAATCAGTGGTGAGGAGCAGGGACGATAACTAACCGGAGTTAACCAGAGCCACGCCGGAAAAGGTGGAGTGGATGCCAGGAGTGACATCTGGTTTTGCAGCTTAAACAGTTGCAGAGAGGAAAAGGCCTGAAGACTAACCACTGAGCCACAGGGTAACCATGCATCATGGCAGTGACAAAAAGAATGCCTCCACCGACAAAGCCTCTGTTACTATGGAAGGTTTGAATACCACGCTTGAACAACAAAAACACTCACATGTGGAAAACAGATAAGAGGCGAACTTCATCTTTCACCAAGCTGATCATGGAGCCTACTTATGCTAGAATCGATGGAATCAAGAAAGAGGTTCAAGAGCTAAAATCCAGCTTGCAATTCTCTCAAGCTTAAATCGACGAGTTACCCTTTGTGGAAAAGATTGGATTACTTGAAACACAACAGCAGCATGTAATCTCAGTGCGCAGTCAGTGAAAACAATGACATTATTTCCAAAATGGATTATTTAGAGAGACAATATCATAATTGATGGTTTGGCCCAGGATAAGGAACATGAATCCTAGGCAGAAGCAAAAGGTTAAGTAAGGGACGAAATCAATTGAGATTTAAAGAGCCCATCACACTGGCAACAGTACAATAATCACACAGAAGATTTTTATTGACACTTTATTTTCCTCCTTCATTCTTGTCATGCTGTGATTGAAGTCCCCACCAGAGTAACTGACAAAAACAGCTACATTGGGAACTTTTTATTGTCCTGGTCTTTGAACAGGACCCTTCCCTCATATGAACAGTTTTCCTACAATCATCAATGCCAAAAGAAATTACTATGAAATTAGGGTCTCCTATCAGTTGGACATCTCAATTATAGTTTGGTTTAATTTACAGAGATTCAGTGATATGGAACGCTCTATCATGTCATATTTTAAACTTAGCACCAGTACAATTTAAGATAGCCGTTAAAAGGTTTGTTGTTATCTCTAAAATGTCATCCTTATGGATTATCTTTGTAAACTGTCCACTGTGGTTGTCTGCTGGTGTGTGCAATCTTTTTTCTCTTTTCTCCTATTTAACATTTCTCCTTTTCTAATGGAGTACGCCATGTACTGGTGCCTTGATCAAGACCCTTTGAGGGTAAGTTACACCTCTCCATCATATTGTTTTTTTTATGTATATATCAACTTGTATCTTTAGTATATGTGTAAAAAATGTATATATATCACATTGTTACTGTTCATGTACCTCTTCTGCACTGCTGCACTCTACAGAAATTATAGGAAGAATGATAAAAAACGACTTATTAAAATTCTTAATTATTAGATCTTTAATCACTTAGAAGACAAAGGAACACAACAAAAACTTGAGGGCTCCCAGACTGCGGTTGAATGAGTATGATTGCGGCTCCCCGACATGTATGAGTCATGGCAGGTAATTCCACAGGGTCATTGTTTGTTTGACAGCAGCACACTCCCTCCAACTGCTCCTCTGATAATGGTGTTTATGTACTTTGGCTCCACAAGGCAAAGCAAAATGGCCACACTAACAATAGAGGCAGTGGACAGAGGCAGCCAGCAAAATGGCACTGATTCATCCCAGAGGATTGGGGGGGGGAAAAAAAACAGCATTCGCCACAGTGTTAATCACACAGACAATGTCCACTTATCTTAACTATGAGCCACCTAAAGAAGCCAGCCAAGCTACATATTTTTTTGTGGGGAGATTCATATACAATGTCAGTTAGGATAATGGTAATGTGTGCCAGGTTTCAATCCATTCTTGGTCAAAAGGCTGTGTAAGTGAAATGTCCACTAAACTAGTAACAAACAATCACTATGTTTTCTGATTATGATAGATATTTTGCTAATAAATGGTTCATTGCTTTTTATTTGTAAGATAAAGACAAATTAAATGGGAAACTCAAAAATGAGTGAGTTTTAATTAAGTTTTGTATCAATAACTTCCAATCAATGTATACAGTCTCCACTATTTTATCAGTGTTTCAGTACAATATGAGATCAAGACTTAGAGCAAAGATATTAAAAGCTGGAGTTTATTTAAACAAAGAGCGAAGACATAGAAGATATACGGAACACGTAAACAGGTGACCAATTAGAGGTAAAACCAACATAAAGTGTCTAAGTTAGGTGTTGGGCCACCACATGCCACCAGAACAAAATCCCCCATAGATTGTTCAACTGCGTGGAGATCTGGTGACTGTAAAGGCCATGGAATATGAGTCACATCATTTTCATACTCAAACCATCAGTGACCCCTCGCACCCTCTGGATGGGGGTTTGTCATCCTGGAAAAGACCACTCCCATCAAGGTAGAAATGTTTCATCTTAGGACAAAGGTGATCACTCAGAATAACTTTGTATTGACTTGCATTGACCCTTCTCTCAAAAGGGGCCGAATGGACCCAAAGCAAACCAGCAAAATGCCCCCCCCACAGTGCAACAGAGCCGCCAGTTCCCCTCACTGTGGGGGATCAAGTATTCAGGCCTGTACTGTTGTCTTCTTGGTGAACACAAACATACACTCGCCTACTTGTGTAGAATATGGTGAGGGGTGACTCCACTTTTTTTCCACATCTCTGTCGACCAGTGCCTCTGGTTTTTGCACCACTGAACTCACAGGTTTATATGCTGCATCCCTATTATAGTCTCCCTCTCTATGTAACTGAGGACTGTTGTTGCTGACACAGTCTGATCACTTCCTGCATTTGACATTCTCAGTCACCTGAGGAAGAGTTGCTCTTCTCTTTTTTTCCTGACATATTACAACAATGCACAATGCATGATCATCAAATGTGTGCTCTCAAACACAATATCCAACCCTATTTAATAATGTCTTTCTCATAGATCTAAATGCAGATGTCACTTTTGTCAGTTCCTATAGAAACGCGAGCTAGTGGAGCATCTTTGTAACTGAAACTCCTGCTCCAACAATGAACCCTCTGTAAAAGTCACTTAGATCTTTTCCTCTTCATCTTGATACTAAATCAGAATCACCTTGGCATGCTCAGCAATTTTATACCTGCCACAGAACATGATTGGATGTTAACTGCACCATGCAGTGCACCTATTGAAGCATCTGCATTTGTTCTCATTTGTTTCTCTGCTCATTTATTTAGGTTTTTCTTTCGTTAGGGTTAGTTACTGGTATGCGAGAAGGAGTCCAATATTTTTAACCCCATTTGAGGGCAGTGCAACACAGTCAAATAACACCAATCTTTGGGCTCAGTGTTATGAGACTGTTGTTCAAAAATATTTCAGTGCTCACTTTGATACCACAAAGATAGATTTCCTCCACACAAAAACTCAAGTAATATTGAATTGCACTGGTTCCTCCCAGACAAAAAAATTATTTTTTTCATCAAAAACAGGGGGCAGAAATGGTGCTGCGTACAAAACTGCCAGTTTCTTTCAAAAGTTAAGCTTTGTTGGTTGGTTGTTTGTGCAAGACAAACCAGTCCAAGGCACATTCATATTGCACCAGACCAGAGAAACCTTAACTCTACTCACTCATTTAAACTCTGCTTCACAAAAATGTTATAATAAGGATAATTAAAAGTATTAGAAAAAGATACAAGTAACCCAGCAAGAAAATGAGGGAGAGGTCCAATCAGGCAAAATAAGTGAATTTGTACAGGAGAACCAGAACTGTGTAGGGCCTATTTAATTGCATTTTATTTTTACACAAAAAAAGTGTGATACTTCATATTCTAGTTTACCTTCCTGATATTGGGAATTGAAGCTGTATAATATGTTGAGATTTAAAAATCAGTTGCTGCATCATTAGCCCAAATCATTTCACAGTTTGCCTGCAAACACTGTGGAGAGTGTGATGAGTTATGTTGAAACACGATCCATTTAACTGAATGAATGCATTAGCATGGTTTATGGGGTTTGACATAGATTCAGGTTTCTTTGTTAATGTTCATTTAACTCCATTAATCAGCAACAAAGTTTAACCTTGTGGTCCCTTTTCACTTTACAAGAGGAACCTCTTGATGTTGCAAATAAAATCTAACCTTTCATTTGATGGAGGGCTTGACAAAATTCACGTTTCTTCTGTGTCTAGTAATTGCAATATAAAGTGAAGTTATTGAAAAACTGGTGAAGCAATTTATGTAACCTGGTCAAATTCAGACCTTTGAAAAACTTCACATTAGAACTTCAAATTTTTAACTAAATCTAACTCTGTTTCAGGTCTTTTCACCTCCAAATCCCCAGAACACTTCTCTCTGGGTTGAGTTTATTATGCCACAACAGCCAACATTTCAAAACAAATTCTTATGACTACGACTTTGAACTTCACTGAGTAGATTTAGAGCCACAGCAAAACAAGGCTTTATAGGTGCTGTACCTGTTAATTCATAACATCTAAATATATAATAAACAGGTATGTCCTTGGTGGATCTCCCACTGTGAGAGCTTTGCAGCTGCAACCCTGTCCTCTAGATATTACATTTTTATACAACTTAACTGCAAGAGCAAATATGTTTTGTAGGAAGTGTAATCAATGGCTGGATTATGTTCAGATAAAACTTTTTTTTAAATTAAATTAGACAGGAAATATATTAATGGCAGTAGACTCACAAGTAGATGGTTGGAGTGGATGACAGCCATACAAAGAGACACTAAAGACCAGGGTTCACATCCACAGCCCTGTCTGTGGTTTAGGCAACGAAAGCACCGTATTCAAGATTAGGAAAAAAAAAAACATTGAGTCAAGTCACTGAACTTTTTCTTCATTAAACCACAAACTTTCTCTAACTTTAACTAAGTGCTGTGAAAACTATAAAAAAAAGTTTTAAAATGCTATAGTCACTACAAGTGGATTGTTCACAAGATCAGATATTTTTGGCAGAAAACAAACATTGTCTTTGAATATTCCGTACATTCAGTATCAACATATTGGTGACTTTTCAAATATATAAATAACATATCCTAATTATGTAAATAGAAAACATAATCCTTCCTACATCATGTATTTTCTTTTACAGGTCAGTTGAATTTCCCCTAGGGGATAAATAAAGTATCTATCTATCTTTCTCTCTATCTATATAAACATCATTTGTAGGAGACAGGGTTTCAAGCTGTTATGCAAGAAGAGTAAACAAGTTGCCATTACAGCTTTAATGAAAATGCTGGCAGTCGTCAGAAGTGCTGCTCTAATTAATGCATACAGTAATGTCACACAAGCAGGACTGCAGCCTTTACTTTTGTGCTTCATGTGTCCAAGCTGTTGCTAAGGCTGAGTCAGCAGGCTGGCAGTAACCCTTGTCACAGGCCTTTGACTTGCTGAGTATCAACAAGACCGATCAATGGCAACCACTGCCTTCTTATTATCAAAGCCTTTCCAAAGATCCTAACTGATAAGCAGTATATCAGTTTCAGTATCACTACTGAAACCTGTTATAGAACACGGTTATTATATAGGTGCAAGTGTTATAAATTCTAAGAAGTGTCACACAAAACAACTGCATATGGCTTATTTGCTGCATCAAGACAGCAGACACGTTAACCATGATGAATAGCAGAGAAGGTTAAAGAAAAATCTAATGAATGTGCACTGTGTGACTGAGCCAGAGGAGCCTGAGCAGTCTGGGAGATCCAGTCCAACCAATGGAAAGTTAATTTACTTAAGAATGCTGAATTCTTATGGAGCAAGAAATTGAGGCAACTGTATGTTTAAGTGATCCTGAATTGTTGTTCAGTCTGTTTAACAGAAAAATGTGTTAGCACAGTGAGTTCACATTTCATGTAGAGAAACTCATATGCTGCTGAGCTCCATGCAGCGCCGACAGGGGATCTGCCAGCTCACCTACAGTACTCACTATTGTTTAGGAAGCAGAACTGGTTTTGTATCGAGTCCTTACTGAAATACATAATGCTTATACAGTAAATGTATGAAGCATTATACATATAAATGTTTCTTTGTTAGTTGGAATAAGTTTGTTGGATCTTTTTATGGTGAGAAATTCAGCTAAATAACAGGCTTTACTGAAGTTAAAAAACTTATTAGACATCACACACACACACACACACACACACACACACACACACACACACACACACACACACACACACACACACACACACACACACACACACACACACACACACACACACACACACACACGACTAAATTACGAGGTAAATTCTAGAGGAAATCAACTTCGAATGTCTTCCCTGTGGTAAGCTCCAGCACAAAAGCTACCCATATATGCAGTTTAAATACATGAAACATGCTAAAGGCTAAAATCAACCTAATGCCATGTGTTATCTAGTATTAAGACAAGCTGCTAGTCATACCTGCTAAACAGATTATCCAGCCTCGACAACAGGTTGCTTGAAGTGTATATAAGCTCCTAATGAGACACTAATAAGCTCCAGGTGTGTCCCTGCCAGTGAGAGAAACAGGGTGGAGCTTCCACAGAGGGAAAGCTAAAAGCCTACCTAATGAACCCATCATTCACACATGAAAGGCATTGCACAGGAGCAGCAGTGATTCATATTTGAACTTGGTTGATCACTTGCAAAATTTATATCTGATCGGAATTTAAGGTTTAAATAGAATATTATACTAAAACAAAAGCAGGGAAACACCGACAAGATGCTGATAGCATTTCTATGAGATGATGGGCCCACAGAGCAAGTTAAAAAAAAATTATGGATATTTTTACCTTCTAACAAATGCTGTCTTTAGTTGTTTCACAATCTGTAATACTGGACAGTACCCGTCCAAAATGTGCCCGTCGGTAGAGGCTGATTGCTTGGCCTGTGTTGGTCAAGTTTCAGCATGCAAAATTACCCATTATAGAAACACAGTGAATGTATGGAGGCATACAAGCCCCCTGGGGGTGGTGGGGGCAGAAAAGGCTCCATGTATAAATGTGTAGGCTCTGGGTTTAGAAATCTGTGCACATGGTTTATAAACCGTACTCTCTTATTCATAGTCTCAGATTTGTAAGCTGTGCCCTTGGACCAATGCGATCAAACGCACTCGGTTTGCTTGTGAAAATCACAGTAAATACAACGTTACACAACCATAGGGGTGAAACATCCAATGCACATCACAATTTGGCATCTTCATGTCAAGTAACATGTAGAAAAACAATGTTAGAAGCTTTCTCAAGAACCACTCATCCAAAGAACTTCATAGTCCACACTGCACTTTCTTGGGTCCGCGGCAAGACATCTGCAAAATCTCGAGAAAGTCCAGACAGAGATTCCTCCATTTATAGTTAGATATTAAAGGCTATTATCTGTGAAAGTGCTCTATGGTCAAGCTGCACAAAGTCTGGGCTGATGAAGACATGACTAGAAAAAGACTGGCTGAAAGTTTCAAATAAACTTTTAAGTGAGAGTTGAATTACTAGGATTATCGCCTGAGCTGTGGGCACAATTTTAAGCAGTAAATTCAGTTCTCTCATCCATCTCCTCCATATAAATAAGAATGAAATACTTCAGCATGTCAGTATTCTTCGTGACAGGCCAACTTTTCAGAACATGCACTCAGAATAAAAGGTGCTCTTAACATTCATAAGTGTGCACTCACAGTGGACAATCCATCATTATCATGGGTGCATACTGTACATAGCTCAGTGGGCACAGCAGTCTCTTTCTATCTCAGCTGCTGACATTCAAACAAAGCACTGGCTCCTCCACTCCTCTGCAGGATCCCAATGAAAAACAACAACAAATGAATCACAGGCAACAGCAGCCCACTTTGTTCCCTTCACAGCATATAAAATGTCAATGCGCACAGCAATCCCTTACAGTGATGGATGGGTTAGAGTCACTGCTCTGCTCAGAACACAAAGCTTTGACTCCACCTCGCACTCCCTACACATTTCACACTTCTTTGTAAATGTCACACGCAGGTTTCATAAACAGATGTTGTTTCACTGTTGAGATGACCCAAGCTGAAAAAGGTAACAGAGAGCAGCTTTGCAGGAACACCCAAATACAAAGCCCATCTCTGAAAGACAGAGGAAATTCTTATGTAATTTTATCTACATACATTTTTCTCTGATACAGCTTTTAAATTCTCACTATACATCTACAGTACTAGATGTGGACAGTTTATCCCTTTTTGTTATTGGGTTTTATAGCTTTTGGAAAAGGGACATTTTGTGATTATTGATCATCAAAAATCCAGTTAGAATTCCATGATGTCTGTTTCTCTATTTGGGCAGAGATAGAGATCTTTGGAAATGAGGATGCAGTGGTGAATACAACATGGATAACAAATTACAAGCATTACTTTGCTAGCAGCTGTTGTGCAGTTTCTGCATTTTAATGCTTAGCAAATTAAATAGTTAAGCAGTTGTCTCTCATTTATAGTATTTTCTGCAACTAACCAATTATTGTTTTGACTTATTTCAGCATAAATATTTATGATGGTTTCAGATGATTTATGATTAATTTTTTAACTTGGAGAACAGAGGGTCATTTCACCCAAATCCATACAAAAATCCACTAACCTCCATTCTTTTCAGGTGTAGGAAGTTGTTTAAGAACTGGAGATCTCAAAACCAGTGCACATAACTATGTAACTATCTTCCTGACAATTGCTTTGTAGACAAACAATTGCAAGGTGGGTTCCAAAGTCCAGTATTTGCCATGTTGTTTTATGCAGTTCCACGCTTTATTTTATACTATACCAACTGACCCTGCAGCTGCAGTCCTCTGTCAGAGTGTCATCCTGTCACTTCGACATTAATGCCAACAATACAAAGACACATACCAGTTTGTACACTCAAAATCTACATCTGATTTATATAATTTATGATACTTTGACTTGCTTTGCTTTGACTCACAGACATTGCTAATTGCTTTGAACAGGCTTTGATGCCACATGTGACAGGATTCTTCAATTAAAATACCCTTTAAGAAATCCACATGAAGGTTTTCAAGATCTCAAAAGTGATGTGTCAAATATGTCATGAATTTTCAAGAAATTGGATATCAAATCTTTGATAGAAAGACCCGCTTTATTCTTTACAGGGTGCATGAGATGTATGTAGAGCTTGTTATCTCTACATGCATCTGGCAGGCTGCTTTCTCCTCTGTCAGGGATGTGACGTTATGGCACTGGGAAGAATGAAGGGCAGAGGGACTGAGAGAAACCTTTGTTTTTGTCCCTGAGATTCTACATTGAGTACAGAAACAATATGAAAATCCTCTGCCTAAATGGCAAACACTGAGGTGATAGTTTATCAGTAACTGCAGGATTCACTGACCTGGAGGGCATTGGCTCTGGCCTTTTCATGCTTCCACTAAAAGTAATGAGTAAGTGCATCTGCAGCTTTACCTTGATTTCAGTAATTAAGTTCACCTTTTTTCTCATGGCTACAGGAATACCAGTAGACTTTCTGGTCATCATATGATATAGTTGGCCTAATAAGGCTCACACATGAGGTTTCTATGGCATTTTTATGGCATTCCGTCTTTGTTTCACAGTTGACAGAATAATGTGATACACTTGTGCTTCTGCAATAAGTGGACTTGCTCATGGCAGCAAGGTAAATCTGCTCTGATTACTCATACCATGACCCCCACTTTGTGAAATGGTCTTTTACTCATTCTGTGATGTTCTAGGCTAATTTCCAACAAGGTCTTTGTCTTTTGGTCCATGTCATCACCCTCTCATCCACCTTCCTTATGATTGTTTTGTGATCTGCTGTCCCCATCAGATGGACAACATTGTTATCAATAGTAAAACCATGTTTCTCATCTGCTACTATTACAGTTAAGGTTTGGTTAGGTCTAGCCAAAAGAAAACACCAGGTCAATGTTAGCAAAACATTATCATTATAGTTAAAAGAAATCAGTGGTGGTTGTGTCAAAGCCTAATCATCCACCACAATGTCTTCCCAATGGAAACAATGTCACACTTCCTCTACCTTTGTTTCAGACAGGAGTTGGCACATGGCAATTAGTGGTTTTTTTAATTAAAAATAAATGTATATATATAGGTTGGTGAATTTTGAAAGATGAATTTCGGACCATTAAGCAATAGCAAACCATATTAATAGAGTTGCTTTAAGGGGGCCAGTCACAAAACCCAAAGTGTACAAAGCAATCATTTTACCTAGGTAGTGTCTGGATACCTTGTTCCAAACTGGCGCCCTACTGATGAGCACTAAAGTCCTCTGGCATGAACAGCGTGAAAATAATTAACTGACCTGAAAGTTCATTGGACCTAATGGGTCAAACAAATTGTTTTACAGCCAATTTTTGTAATGACTGAGTATGGTGAAAAAGTCTTTTTGGGCCACATGACCGACTGTGGCCATGATGCAAAAACCACCTCAGAGCCCAGTGATTTTCCTAGGGGACTAGGTTTGCATAAAAGACTGTGTTTTTGTACCGGAGGACAAAGTGAGCAGGCTCTCACAAATATATACCCACCAAGTTTGGCTATGTTGTGATGGTGCGGAACGACCCTGCCCAATTTCAGTTTTGAATCACCAATTCCAGTTAGCAGCCCTCATGGAGTCCAGTTTATTTCCGTCTCAGGTCAAGCTATTTTGACTAGCTGGGTTCTAACCTGCCAATGGTCAGCTGATAATGGACAAGACTACAATCTGAACTTTTCTAGTGATGTTTTTTATCTACAGGAAATTAGGACATGTAGTGGGGCAATGGGCATCACCTATCATTCTGCAGGAAATTAAAAAACAAAAAAACACAAAAAACACTTGAAAGTCTGTAAAACTCATTTGCAAGACAAGCACTGTCTGCAGGCATGTCACTGCAAAAAATCAGAGGTCTTGTATCGGCCACGCATAGCTCTTGTAGTCTGGAAAGAATGGTGACCTGAGGTTACTTTCCCACATTGATAATCTCAGCAGCGATATTTGGCTTCACAAGATGGTGTGGCACTTTCTCAAGTCTAAAAACATGCACACACACACAAACATTCACTGCTATCTATTTTGTTTAAGATGTAGTACACCTAAAAAGACACACAAAAAGGTAAGAGTTGGAGGCAACACCACCTCACTATCAACATCTCGTCTGCAAATGTCTGATGAATTAAAATGAGTAAAGCCAGAGGTGGTCCTGACCTTTAAGAAATGTATAGACAGACTACCAAGGCATTTATCATTTTCTAATTAAGTTATGTGACAAAAGCATATCTTGTGTGCCCAAAGTCTGTGGTGAAATGGGGTCTCTATCCGTATAAAATTATTACAAAGCCATGTTTAATTAATGAAAATATGACCCAGGAGTCAGAGCTAATATATCAAAATGAACATGCTATAGTCTCAGCCACTTCTTCGGCAAAGGATGAGGGGGAATGTAATGCATTAGCTTAAAAATATTAAAGAGGGGGAAAAAAAGCTAATTTTTTAATTTTGCCCTGTCTGAATTTCACTAGCTGAATTTTAAGTGAGTAATAGATTTTACAATTTAAAAACTGTTGATTTTCTTTTGTGTTACATGTGTTAAATCAATTCCAACCAACTGTAAAGTGTTTTTTGTTGCAACTTCTCATGAAGAATATTTACAAAATAAAGAAATTAATAAATTCATTTTAAAGTATATACTTGTTCAAACAAATTGATAAGTAATGATTTCTGGGTTTGTTTCAGCTTTGAACATTCCTCTGTATTCTCTGCAGGACTGTCTCCACAGAGGATGGTGAAGAATGCAGTAGCTGGATGTATGAGAATTAATGATTGCATTTATTTGTATGCTGTTGTTGAAGGTGTTGTGTCTGGTCTGTGGTTTTGTCCACATCATCTTTTGATCCAAATCCCCAACAGCAGCACCTGCATGTAAATAAAACCCACATCATGCACTCTATGCCCACTCCTGTCAAGAGACTCACATTGCCATTCTGCAAATCTGAGTTATAAATCTGTTATTTTAGTGGATTCGAAATCACATTACTGTTGTTTCACAAACAACAAATTAATCTTCATGACTTACCCACAAACATTCACTTCTTTATTTAATGTCAGCTTTGTTTGAAAGCAGACTCAGAATGCAATCCCTTTTTTATGCATTTCTGATTAGTGATTTTTGCTAGGGTCTCTGAATTTTCACTCAACACAATGCAGTTAGCATTCAATTATTAGGTTTGTTTTGTTTCTGCAAGTGTGGCTGCTAATTTTGCGTGCAACTGTGCTGATCGTTGGGGCTATGATTTATTTCCATTTTTAGCTTGCTGAAAAAAACATCAAAATGTCTGAGCCTTTTTTTTTTAGAGAATGTACAAATCATTTGCAGGCCTCATTGGCAGCACACACCGGCGTAAAAACACCTGCTCCTTTTGTTTAGTATGTAAGCCCACACACCAGGTTTGTCAAGATGGGCAGTAATACATATGAGGATACACTTCTGTCTGTGTGTGTGTGTGTGTGTGTGTGTGTGTGTGTGTGTGTGTGTGTGTGTGTGTGTGTGTGTGTGTGTGTGTGTGTGTGTGTGTGTGTGTGTGTGTGTGTGTGTGTAACGCAGAGATGGTGTGTGAGGCCCTTAAAGATCTAGAAAATCTCAGCCATTTCAACAGCACAATTTTTTTTTTTTTTAACCAATGCTGGATAGCTTCTAAATTCCAGTTTGCCAGCTTTTCTGTAAACCACTGCTATTGTCTTCATCTCACCAAAACAACTGTTCAGTCAGATCTCAGAAATTATTGGGTGAAGTTGGGGTTTGGTTTAGTGGGTGTGAGTGGGAGTGGGTGGGAGTGGGCAATGCAGCCAAGGTTGCTGCCCAAAAGTGGCATGTCAGTGAGTTTGGCTCAGCTCTATTAACGGCAATGTCTGTCTGTCCATCTGTCTGTCCACTTTGGTTCAGACTGAAACATTTGTGCAGACATTCATTCTTCTGAAATGATGAATTGCAATAACTTCAGTGATCTATTAACTTTTTCATTTAGCGCCACCATCAGGTTAAATCTTTTTCATTAATTATGACCAAATACCTGCAAAACAAATTACATTCCCATTGGCCTCAACCGTACTTTTCAATGCTAATTAGCAAATGTTAGAATGTAGACCTGTTTCACTAACATGGTATAAACATTTTACCTGCTTAACATCAGCATCTTGGCATTGTTCTTGTGTTAGCTTGCTAAAGTTAGTATGTTGTTCTAAGCACTGCTGTCCCCAAGTACAGCCTCAAAGAGCCACTAGAATAGCCCAAACCCATACCAATTCAAAACAAGCGTGTAATATAGTGCAGTATGCTCATGTTAGACAGCATGCATACTAAATGTGGCTGTTTTTTGAGTATGCTGCAATATACAAAAGTGGCTGTTCACAGCTGGTAAGAATTTTAAATAATTTGGGAATGGTGATGAAACCACTACAAAATGATCTTAGAAAACATACATAAGTAATCAATCTCAAAAAATACATTCTGCTTTGTAACTGTGAGGTTTAACTTGCAGTGCCAGTCCCAAGTCGCTATTTAATGAGCGTCTGACATTCAGAATCAGACGTGTTTAACCCGACATCATCATATATCCAACTGGCGACTGATAAAACACTGGTCTGCTTTAGTACATCCGAAACTAGCTTAAAAGAAAAAAAAGAGCTGTGATTTCATACCTCTGATGATTACACCAAACTCATAATTAACCCCAATCAGATGAGTGAGGGCCCGGACGGGGAGCATCTCTGCAGCGCTGAGAACAGCCTGTTGATTCTGTTAATCAAGAGGTCAGAGTCTATGCCCTCTTCTCCACATGGAGAGCACCAATCCACAGCATAAGTGGCAGTTAATGGAGAGTACAAAGTGCACTAGAATCACCTAATTTTCCCTACATCAGTCTGTAATCACAGTAACATCATCTCAAGCACACAGATTAATTTACCACTGTATGATATTGCAATAATAACTACGGTGATAAGTTATACAGAAAGGAAACAAAACAAGGAGAATAAAAATACCTGATTATCTAAAATGGTGTAATTTATTAATGAGCATGTCAAAGTGCAGACACTTTCTGTCTCTTATTTTTTAGTTTTATATTGAGTTCTGTTTTGCATCCTCAGGCAAGAATAGTAACCAGCTGAATAGTAGGGACACAATATGTTCTGCACATAAATTTTTTCAATACGCAATCCTGGGGTCATAGTTCAATATTATCATAATATTCACATAGTCACTGAACGCTTTTTGAGACTTCACTACTGCTGAAGCTCAAACAACCACAAGAGAAAAAAAAAATGCCACACACACACACACACACACACACACAGCGAAAAAGTAGCAAGATAATGAGCCACCAGGAGCCTCATCAGCAGCTTAAATGCTCCATGACATTGATTCTCCGACTCTCTGAAACTGCACTGGCGCGATGACCACCTTTCTACTAAAACGATGTTCCCACATTTGTTGTTTTGATGATTCTGGTGGATGGTCACAGCATGCGATTCATATCAAACCATTCAGAGGCATCTTTTGCCCTTTATGAAAACATCCATATATACCAGTCTTTTACATCTTTGTGACTGTGGTATTCTTTCACTTCAACAGTAGTTCTAGGGGAGAGAAAAAGGCTTTGTTTTGATAAACAATAAAATTTGAACAGGATCCAAATGAAAGTATGTTGTTTGGGAGCATCTGAGCTGAAGGCTGTTGTATATGAATTGTTAGAGACTGTCACTTTTTCCTTAATTAGAAACTGAAATTGCCACCTCTATTTATCTACCTACCTGTCTGTCTATCCATCTAAGCAGATGTTAAACTTGACATTGCACCCTCGGATTTTGTTTAACCTTGTTTCCTGTTGCACTTTCTACAAAAGTAGAAAGTGAAAGATCTAAGTCCAAAACTTGCAGCCACAACTAATGTCCATAAATTGCTAATGCCACTAGTACGACTAGCCATACCACCTGATGTCATAAGGAGGCCAAAGTCTAGTAATTTTCAGCATGGAAGTTGGTCAGAGTCACTGAGATCACATTTTTTTCTCCATTCTGATGTTTGATATGAACATTAACTACAGCGCCTGACCTGAAATGCTACTGTTATTGTAATAATAACATCTCACAATTTTTTCAGTTGTCTTCAGGTGTTTCTGTGAGGACATGTTAAATTGAAAAATTCAAGCAAACACTAAACTAGTTCCTACTAAAGCAAAAGAAAAAAGAATTCTCTAATGTTTATGGCCTTTTCCCAAAAGCTTTCACACAAAAGGTTATTTATTTGACTATAACTGAGGCTAAAGCTGCGATTTATTTACCAGTTCCAGTCACTGTTTATGAATATCTTATATTTGATCCAATTGTGCTGAGCACAACAGTAAAAATGTGCCTGCTCCCATTTAAACATAATGTGAAATAAAGTTTGTAGTACTTCTATCTGCATTATGGCCTTGCCAATCTCTCAATTTTAGAGTGCTGCCTCATATTAGCCCTGTCACTTTGTTTACCTGCAAATTGAAAGGCATTAATAGATGTAATTTCCCTTACAATTCTATTTTTTATTTTTTTTGGTTGGCTTACAGACTGATGGGATTTAACAGTTTGTTGAGTCTCAACAGCTGTCACTGGTTGCCGAAGTAGATTGTTGTAGGAATAAAATACAATGTCGCACTTTGGGAAATGAGCAGACTAGACATGCGTAGTGGGAGGATTTTGTTCCCACTAAGATAAAATTCTGGAGGAGCAGCTGTCACTGATGTGGCAGAACAAGATGTCTGTAAATTGTAAGGTGGCTGGTTTAAGCCTGTCCACATTTAAGTGTTTTTAAAAAGGACACAGAACACAAAAGTGTTCTCAATGTGTGTGTACAGTTGCTGTGGACTGGATACACCATGTTCGTTCTTCTTACATGAAGATTTAACCAGAGGACTACTGTACATTTGTATATTATATCTGGTGAAGGCATTACAAATACAGTAATTAATATTTTGGCCATTCGGGGCAGAAGAACTCCACAACAAGCTGATAAATACACAGCCCCAAAGTGTTCGCAAAAAAGCTGCCTGTAGAGCAAGACAGTTATTAAGAATCATGTTTGAGGCCCCCTGATGAATACCAAGTCAAAGAGTCACTCTCTTTTTAGCGCTACTTTGATCTCCACAAACCCCTGAGAAAAATATTTAGCTTTAACTGTTTTACTTCACAAGCAAAACACCAAACATTTGTCAGCCATTTGGTGCTCAATGGGTTGAGTAAAAACAAAACAAAACCCTAAAAATCTCTGTCGACCTGTGTGAACATTAGCTGGGTGGGGAACAAAACAGCTTAGAAATCTAAAATGTTTTGTTTGTTTTGCTTTTTTTTATTTTTACACAGAACAGTGTGTGTTACACTGGAAATTCTTCTCAGGTAACTGTATTGGCAAATATAAACTTGAATAGTTGAATGCCAACTTACTGCCTGGTATTACTGTATTTTCTTTAAAAAAAAAAAAATTCCTATATCATGAAATTTCACGAGACCAGATGCAGATCAGGCCATACATGTGAGGCCATGTGCCCAGTCAGAGTTCAATTTTGTATCGTCTGTGTGTTTTTGGATGTCATTGTTTATACATGCATGTGCATGCTAGTGATGTCTATCTACGTGTGGAGAATGCGAGACTGAAAAGAGAGAGGGAGATTCCTCTTCATCACTGCTCTGCTCAGTTAAGATTCAGGTTCTGTGAATTACCGTCCTCACTGCTGCACCTCAGCTCTCAGTTTGCCTCTCGGCTTTAAAAAGCACGGCTAACGGTGTGCCAATTAGGATGGTAATCTAGCTGACATTTGTATTCACTGCTCTGGGGCCCACACAGCATAGAAAGCTCAATTTGGTGGAGTTTGACGTGGTAATAATACTTTCACACTACCACTGTTTGAGCTGAGGAAAGTAGCTGGCCTATAATCCTCTCCCTCTTCTGTGTGATTTGCTTTGATGACTCAAGGGAGGAAAGCAGCTACACAACAGAGGACTGATTCCTTGTTTTCCCGAATTGTTTTCTGTTCAATCACTGCGCAGTGATTGAGAAATAATTTAGAAAAGTTCTGCATAATGAGACGGACAAGGAAGATACGTGAACCCTTAAATGATTACTCTGACATTTGGGAAAATAAGTACGTCTTACTGGGAATTAAATGAATTATCCTCTCTGTTCTGTACAGAGGTTGGTCAAGGATGTGTTAAGCTTTGAAAGTCTTCAGAACAAAGACTGGAAGCAGGGAGAAACAGCCTCCACCTTGTTCTGAGCTGGGAAGGTGTGTAAATACACACACACATACACACATATATATATATACATATACATATACATATATATATATACATACATACATATACACATACACATCTCATCTTCTCAAACAGGACTGGACTTTTAAGTGATTTGCAGTCATTGAACCCAGCTGTTATTGGTCATGCTAATGGGTAATTTTCTGTAAATAAGATGATTGTGGAGTTGTTGCAAGGGACCATTCAAGTAGCTGTCAGGAAACTCAACAGCCTGCAAGACAACAGTCACATGGGGGACATAGGCAGCCGAGCATAGATGGCTTAAGAAAAAACTGGGTACCATGCTCTAAACTGCTAAAGCTGTTCTTTTTGTTCAAGAGTGTGTGTGAAGAAAAGGGGCAGGGTGCGTCATGTGGCCTCCACACCACAGTCTCCTCACAGCTCAGCACCATTCCTGGGGGCTTAAACTGAGCTAGCAGTGGGGCTAGCAAGCTAATCTGCAAACATCACAACTTCCAGCCGACCAGCATTGTGGGAACTAATTAAAGTGTTATCACTGGCTGTGTATTTGACAGTATTATTTCAGAAAAATGTTAAACTGGTGGCAGTTTGTAAAATAATTACTGTTTACTGCAAAATAATTATGAACTTTTGTTGCCATTTTACTTAAATAACATTTTGCTGGAGCTGTATTTCATCCATTACCAGATATTTCTCCAGCCACTCATGCTGGCCACCCCACAAAAAAATTAAATGGAAAATTAATTCATTGGTTTCTGAAAGAACATAAATCTAAACTAAAATTACAATGTTACTTATGTGGACTTAAAGGTTCCCTGTGGAGTTTTCTTATAAACAAAATCTTTAAAAAAAAAAGTTATGTTTGCATTCAGTGTTACTCACCAAACACATTGAGCTCTAACAAATGTGATGAATGCATTTCCTTTCTCATGAAAAGTTTGCAAAGCCAAAGTAATCTAGCATCGTTTACTTCCATGGTTACCAGCAAGGAGCCTTGTTCTCTGACAATACTGGCGCATTGCAGTATATATAGTTTTGCTGCGACCTGTTGATCAGTGGAATAGAGTGAAATCTTTGTCAGGAACGTGGGCCCCTGCACATGACAGAGGTCCACTCTCAGAAACTCAGAAAAACTGTTTCATAGAACTACTAGAGGTCAAACACTCTACAGGGATCTTTTAATGGTGGCCAAAACAGTACAAGGTTTACAGAGTGTGTGGCCCAGCCGGCCATAACACTAGTGGCCTACTGATACCTTCAGATGACTCTATCTGTAACATGACCATCACCTTGCAGGTCATAGTTGTCCCTTGAGTCTCCTTGCCATTTTCTCATTCTTCCTGTGTTTGTCAAGTCAAGTTTATTTATACAGCACCTTTCATACAACAGGGATGAACTCGGTGTGCTTCAAGATAAAAAGCCAAACAGCATAAAAAACATAAGATAAGGTATAGCACAAAAAAATAATAATAATTAAAAAAAATAATAAGATAGAAAAGGTATTATATTTAGCCAATTACTTTTTACAGCAGATCTTAGTTCATGTGGTGAAAAATTCCAGAGAGTAGTAGCATAATGACTGAGGGGCACCATAAGTCGATTTAGAATTTATTCTGGTGATAAAGTAGAAACCTTTGCTTGATGATCAAAGGGATCTGTCTTTTGTCTACTCAGTGAACATGTCATAGGAAACATAGGAAGGAGCTAAGACATTCAGAGATTTAAAAACAATAAGTATTTCAAAATCAATTCTTTGTTTTACTGGGAGCCAGTGAAGAGAAGTTAAAACAGCAGCGATGCGTTCAAACCTTCTGAATTTAGTTAATACTACTGAATGAGGTGGAGTTTATTTAACACCTGCTTTGCCATCCAACAAAAAGTGTAATACAGTCTACTAGAAATAAATATATGAACCGGCTTTTCAGAATCTGACAGACAGGAAGCATCTAACTTTAAATATATATCCGAGATGATAAAAGGCAGTGTTGGAGATTTAGATATGCGCTTGTTAAAGTTAAGATCAGCATCCAAAAATCATACCCAGGTTTGGCATTCTCACAAGGTTTTAGCAACAGGGGAGTCAACAAAGAGTGAATCTGGTGCCTCAAAGCCTTGGACTTATTAAAAGAATCTTTTCTCCTCATTTAGCTGTAAAAAATGTTGGCCATTGGCCACAGCATGAGTGAGATCTGTGGTGAATGTTCCAGTCTCTACCAATCAGTTGAAAAATAGTTTTGGACATCTTAGAAGGCATTGGGTCAAGAGTGAGTTTTACTTAACTGCTGCACCTGTCACAATGGGTTCCAAGACACACATAGAAAAAGGACCCAAATGCAGACACACAACGGCTGGATGATGCAGTGAAGTACTTTGATGAAGAAAAAACAGTCTTACAGGAAGACGAGTGGAAAAGCAGAAACAGACGACAGGACACTTCACTCAAGGAACACAAGGCAACATAGCCAGGGACAAAAACAGACAGAGTTGTGCTGTGTCTCAAACTAGATACTCACTAAACTCACCAACACTGATGCATACCAACAGGGTAGTGTTGTCCCAAATCAAACACTGCCGTGGTGCACTCACCAAAAATGACGATCGTAACATGTGACCGCGATTGTCGCCCACATGCTGACTGCTTTGCTCAATTGACGTGAAAATTAACATTTTACTTTCCTGTGTGTGGCTTCTGTAACATCTGACATGGAAATTACACCGCTGTTGCTTTATCCTCCTCCTTCGGTTGCTGTTTTCAAAAGTTTGAAAATACTGTACGTTGGTGGTGTCCATTGTTTTTTGACCGTTTTGAGTGCATCATGCAGGTGGTTATAATGCACTGCGTGTTGCCGTGCTTGTCAATGTAAACACACATCAAGTATCAAGTGTGAGTATGGATGTACATGAACTGAGACACAGCAAAAGCGTGGGGACAAAGGGCTGGAATAAGTAGTGTGGGGCTGGAGACAGGGGACCAAGGGAAACAGGAGCAGATCGTGACAGCAACAGTAGTTCACAACATTGTCTAAGAGCGAAACTGGCAACATGGCACTGAGTTGAAATTGTGGAAGATAGGGTCACACCCACCAGCAGAGGAAGCCCACGATATAATTCCTAATATTGTACATTTTATATTTATAGAGACAAATTCATTACATTTTTCTGAACAGTGTTAAACAATTCACATTTAAAAATGAACAGGAAGAATTGAGTCATAACAGTAATAATTAACGACGGTAATTTTAGATAAGAGCTCAACAAATTCAGATATAAAAATCTTGGAGGGCAGTAAACTGTGAGATCTAGACTGGGATATACATATCCAAGCCACGTGCTCAAAAGTACAGTAAGAACCAAATGATAGAATATCTGAGAAAAAAAAAAATCATAGCAACACCACCACCCTTTTTAGACCTGGTACGGTGTGAAAATGAAAACTCAGGTGGTGTAGCTCTCTGCAACCAGCAGGGCACACGCTGTTCGGGCTGGAAGTAATAGTATGAGACACAGATCGAGGTTGTGCTAAGCCAGGTTAAACACACCTTGGACCTCTTTTTGTATTGAAAGTACAAAGATGAAATGGATTGATTTTCTAATCTAAAAAATAATTAAAAAAAAACACATTTCCGAAATTACCGAATGTTTACATAAACAACTGCTTAAAGATAAAACACTGCAGGAGAAGACATTTCCAATCATCATAGTATTTGATCTTCCCAATGAAGCAAATCTATTTAAGTCTGTAAGACTGTAGGTAAACCCACCCAAACTAATGACCTACATAAGTTTGGTCCCAATTGGAGTTTTTCTTTATGATAATCACCCATTACAAAAATCACCAAGTGGGCATTGTACAATTTCCATATTTTAAGTACTAGTTCTATCTATTCGACATTTCCACCAATAACACTAAGTATTACTGTAGACTGTGAAGTTGTACTAAAAAAAGGATTCATGTCTAGAAAACTGCATCTAATCTAATATATTCTGTAAATTATATTTGAAGAGTTGTTTTGATGAAATGTGGTGTGCCTTAATTATGGATGTTTGGATTCGGAAGAAGGCCAATATATCTGAGGAGGTGTGGAAAAACTTCAATTAGAGAAGGGGAAAAATAATTCTCAGAGGTGTAGAGGAATAAATGATTCACCAAAATCGAGCAGCATCACAGGAAACGCTTCTTAGTCAGGTCCCGGAATCAAAAGAGGAAACAAAAAGTAAGGAAAAAGTGATGAATATTCCTGAGTCAGGAAGCGGAAAGTCATCAAACAGGAGACAAGCATCAGAAACAAGTGACACAAGCGAAAAAGGAAATGAAGAGCTCTGCTGAACCAAAGCCACGACAGGCAGTTTGAAACATGACAATAGCCCACATGTGCAGTGGCACTGATCAACCTCCAGCACAGGAAAAAGACACAGAATGGATTCACATGTCTCCATCCAAGCCTGATAATGTATCAGATCTCATGAATAAAATAATAGTACAAGAATGGGATTCAGAGGATTATCCACGTGGATAATAAAGAGTGTTGCCCTGCACACTGCAAGTTCAGATAAACATGATACCGGATGATCATACTTAAAATTAATTATTTCATCTGACAGAATAATATACTGAACATGGAGGAGAGATTGGGATTTTTGTGTGATGACAGAGCTGCCTGCATTCATGAGAAAATTAATTTTAGATAGCAACATGTTCTCCTTTCCTAACATGGCGGAACCCCCCAGTATTTTGTAAAATTTTATCTTGTACACAATATGACATTGATGAAATTGTTTTCCATCTTACAACATTGTAGCTTGTATATTAGAATAACATACAAGGTGTATCAGATGCTCTCGCTTGCCGGAGGATGTGCATGAGGCCCAGATGGAGGAGTTGGAGAGACCTTGTCCTAAGTAACACCTCCAGGCCTCCATCTACCATCAGGCTGGGCCTGCAAAACCACTGGTGGGCTGAGAACAGCTGAACACAGTGGTGAGGCTGGAAGGCTACAGCAACAATCCACTGCAGAAAAGTTCAACACAGCGAGAGCTATTTTAGTGAAGGAAACGAGACAAGAAACTGGAGCCCACATCCTACCATGTGAGCCACTAGAAATGCCATATTGGAATACCACAGCAGCATACACAGTAAGAACAAAGCAGCCTGAAAGCAATGCAAGGTTCATTATTCTTTCCATGTGGTGTGAAGGTTAGTCAATATCTATCAGGACAGCAATACAAGAGATATGACTACACTCAGACACAACCACAAATCCAAATCAAGCTGTGTGAAAATTGTCAAAAATGGACCAGCTTTAATTAAACGATCTTTCCACCTCAGTCTCTATGCTCCAATTCCAATACTTTCATGTTTCCCCAATTGTTGGTGCCGCTCTGTACCCTACAAATTACTTTTATATACAAATAATTTGCATTTTATTGACATGAGGAGTTGTTGTTAAAGTATCTGGCAAGTCTCAAAAAAAATGTTTAAACAAAAATGTTAAAAAAATTAAACTTTTATTTTTAATGTTTTACTGTATTTATGATTATGTTTTCACATTCACTCTCAGCACTTCATTAAGTTTAGGCAAAGACTGTCATCTTGGTTTAATACTGAGAAAGTCCATAATGACTTGCAGCACAAGACAGACCATATTAACCTTAACAAACCTTAACCAAAGTGCTTTAGTTGCCTCAACTAAACCACCTGCTGGAGATAAATGAAGCATGTCAATAAAAAAAACAAAAACAAAAAAAAAAAAACAACACCGCCTCCGTAAATTGCCAAAAAGTACAATATTTAAATATTGGGGTTGAAATATAAAGTAACATAAAACAGAAATACTCAAGTAAAGTATCACAAAAATTGTGCTGAAGTTCAGTACTTGAGTAAAAGTACTTAGTTACACTTCACCGCTGCGTTCACTTGTATTCATGAGCAAGTACAAATATCAAATCCTATTCAGTCCAGTCTGAGCAAACAGTAAACACAGATGTCACAAAGGTATCATATGGACCTTGTATCTAGATACATGGCAAATAATCTGGGATAGAGGGGTAGATACACACCCTTATTTTTCAGACTTTACACTCACAGAAAACAAAGTGAACTTACTAAGGATTTATTTAAACAACAGGTACGAGGTACAGTTATCTTTCTTTTAGGTTCAGAATATTGGCAGCATATTATTTAATTTACTTTGATAATTTAAATTCAGCGATAAAATGTATCATGCAATAATTATTGTTTACAAAATTACTATAGCAACCCAGGGACTATCAATAATCGGCTTGCAATTTAGTACTTTGTCATCTCTCTGCATACACCTTCATGTTTCATGTTGTGACATTTAGGTTTTCTTTCACCAGGCTTCATAGGACAGGAGGGACAATCTACTGCTGCACTGACACTCCAGCCACAGATGCCCATTCATCTGGCCTTTTGTTTGTCCTAGTGAAAGTCCCTGTCATTGGATCACAGCCTGAGTCATTTGTTACTGTAGCGTTTGCTGTGTGAAACCATGAAGCGTGACGGGCCATCTGGACCGGGGTACAAATCAAAGAGCCCATAATACAGCAGACAGATGTTGTCCTCTGTTCGCCCACATGCCTTTCTGTGCTTATGCAGACAAATATTTGATTCCATTCACACATTCAGTCTGTGATGGCAAGAAATAATGTTCCCTGACAAGGTTACAAATTACAATGTAATTAGCACATTTCACACATTACAGTCAGGACCCATAATGTTGATTTCTACAATTTCCCTTCAGGGATACAGCAATCAAATTAAATGTATGCATAATCCAAACTCTATAGAGGGTTTTCAGGTGAAAACAAACTGTCTGGCTGTCGTATCAGAGGTACTCTGTTCTTGGTAAACCGCCAAGCAGATCCCATTTTTCTTAAACCACAAGCTATCATTATATTCAGCTTTACATTCACAATAGCGTCGAACCAGACCAACATGTCTGTTAAAGGTCTTTCTTAGCAGAACATGATATTTATGACTTCTGACTGCTAAGGGAAATAGTTGGTTGTTCTAATTAGTTTCTTTAAGCCATGTTGTTTAAGAGCAGAATCAGCATCTAGTCGCACCTAGGCTGGGTATTGGACAAAATGTTGGTCAAAATGTGCAGCTCAGGCTCTTTAACAAGCAGAACTGACTGGATTTTGAAAGCAAGTTCAGTTGAGAACAATTATACACTTTATACAACTACTTGCTAAGACTTTGATTCACTGTTAACTCACAGGACGGTAAGATTATTAAGGGAAGTGCCATAACTAATTTAAACTCTTAAATTGATCTTCAGGACCTGCTCTACAGCGTTTCGTTATACGATTTGGATTTTATGATGTTTTTAGTATTTTATGGTTCCCTGTTTTTCATGGTGACTACTTATGGCTCTATTTCATGGCACAAATTACCATCTGTTCTTAAATGATGTTAGATACTTCTGTACAAAATTCATGGGGAGCTTTGCAATTTTTCTCCCTGGTAGACAATCAAAGCTGTATTCTGTATTATATTCTATTTCAAGCCTGGATATATGCTTAAAAGAAATGGTTATGTTAGGAATTTCCCTCCTTATTTCATTTGCAGAGCTGAATGAGGAGATCAATAAAGAACCACTCTCATGGCTGTACAGTACACATGACGCTACAGCCAGCAGGGAGCTAGCTTAGCTCAGTCCCAAATTAAGAAAAACCAACTGCTATAAACTAATTACTAAATCACTAATTAAATTGCTGTAACACGTTTGTTTAATTCTGTACAAAAACCAAAGTGTAAAAATGACAAATCACTGTTCTATGCAGGGTTGGGAGCAGTAACCCCGTGCTGGTTGCCATATTACTGGCTGAGCGACAAAGAAATTGTTTGTCACATAACCCACTGTGACACAGCCTGTCTTTTTACACCTGTTTTTGAACAGATTAAACAAATGAGCTACAGGATATTAATTATTGATCTTTAGTCTGATAAATGCATAAGCTATAGGCTACAACAGTCAACTCACTATCCTTAAGCTAGAGGACGCAGAGGCAGTTCAACACAGAGGCCCCTAGGTACTTGAAAGCATCTCTTTGATGTGTCTGATGTGTCTGGAGTTTATAAGCAAAATGTCATATGTGTCCATGTGAAAATACAAATGGTTTCTCTCTCAGACAGACAATTAAAAGAATACTACTGGACCGCTACCTGTAAAACATATGCTGCCTGAATTGGGCAACAGTGTGAGTCAAAATGATAACAAAGACCATGTGACCCTAGGTTTAAAAGTGTGCTACGCCCTAACCACATCTCGAGCTTTGGAGCCACAGCTTTAATTCCACTTGATCCACCTCCGTGATCTGATGAATGCCCTCGCTCACCCACTTCTTTCACAACGGCAGGGCCATTGATTTGTCCTGCTCTGTTGTTGCTACTGAGTACCGGACCATAATACACAAGTGCTAATTCTAAGGAAAGGCGCGCGCGCGCGCACACACACACACACACACACACTTCAGTAAAGCGCTGGGCCTGAGGGAATTGGATATTGGATCTTATCTCCCTCAGACCTGGACCCCACTGTGACACAGGAAAGGCTTTCACTCTGCTCTAACCAAAATGCTATACAGCGCCAATCCAGAAATATTGCCGGCAAATAATTATTCATTAATGTGGGTATGTAACCGTTTCCCTGATAATGAACAGGAGTAAAAATAGTTTTAGCTGCAGTATCTGTTACCAAATGGCAAATGTAGGCTGTTAATTATCCAATGGAGCAGTTTTATAGGTAGAACAATGCGTTTCTTGCTGGGACATGCGAGGTTGCTAGGAAATAAATGAAAAGGTCTAACAACAAAAGAAGAAAAGCTGATACAAACAAGAAAACAATTTTGTTTCCAAGTGATTTTCTACCATGAGGTTAATGGTGTATAGCACAGAGTGAAGTAATGATCTTGTCTGGACTAATTAGTTTCCTACATGCCTTCCTAACAGTTATTCTGCTCATCTGTCAGTGAATCCTCTCATTGACTCACAGACAACAGATTGCATGCACTCACACACGCGTGCACACACGGCCTGCACTATACTGTACATCTGTTTCACCTTTGGGCTATTATTAAACACTACTTCCAATAACAGTGTCACCACAGTAATCACAAAGGCCTTTCTCATGTTTCCCCATCAGCTATAGATAAAAAAGAAATTTAAAAAAATCTGAAAGCAAAATGTAATGAGTAAATTAGCTTCAGCATGACAACAAAATTTTGGAATAATCTTTTTTTTTTTCTTTTACTTTGTAGATTTTTGCCAATATTTCTCCTATGTAGTTTGTAATGTCCACCTCCTTCAGTCAGCACTGCAATAAACAAATGTTTCAAACATTTGAAAGCACGTAGACTATTTGTTTGCTTAAAGACCAGCTGCTTTTGAATGCAGCAATACAGAAATCTCTTGTTGACCCTTAAACTTGTGGATGGAAAAAGTGATTTGTCTTTGATAGGGCTTTCATTACCATCATATTCATTCCTCAGTATTTCCTCTTGCTACGGGGGGTCTGCTCATAACCATCATCTTAACTTTTGACCTGCAGTATTAAAAGTGTTTGAATTACTTGTTTGCTTAAACCCCTCACTTGTTCTGCAGGCTAAAAATAGTCGAGGCACTGTCATCTTCAAGTCATTTCCAACCAACAATTCAGACCATTGTGTATTAATTAACTGTTGTTTACTTTCAAATACAAGCACTCACTAGCGCGCTGCCAAGGCTTTTCAAGTACTGACAAAATTGCCAGTTCCAGAGAGGGAACAGTCTTGTTTTGCCAAGGCAATTTATTTTGAAAGACTCATTAAAGGATAACATTGTTATTTTCCCTGGCATATTGTTACCAAACACCTCTCGCTCAGCTGTACAACTATAAATCATCATTCCTTTGGAATGAGCACATGATTTTACAGGGTAAAACCTTTAGTTTATCTAACCAGCAAAATTTCAAGTGGCCAATGTTATGTTTTTTCTTTTTACTTTTTACTTGCAAATGGAATAAAGGTGTTTGGAAATATAAACAAATGATTTATCGAGCAATTTACAGTATGAAAATACTAACATTAAAAACAAAAACATTTATAAAATTCCAAAGATCCTGAATAAGAAAAGCTCAATGTTAGTAATAGTGTGCTGAAAGTCATTGTATCAAGAACTCTGACTATTGAGTTTCCTTTATAGGAGAAAGCCTTAGGTAGCTTTTTTATTTTGAGCAGCTTCAACTGTTTTACTGACAATATTGCTTTATGATTAACACAGGTGAGATTAAATGTCCCTTGCAGTCAGCAGCCACAGGAAGAGCTCAAATTTTCCTTTAAACAAAATGACAGTGTAACTATTATTCTAGTGGAATCCCCTTTAAATTTAATGATGTACAATTGCCCACTTCTACAGCTGCTTGTCCTCAACCTGTAGCATATACTCACCAAGCACTCATTAGGAATGAACACCATACTAATACTGAGTACAGCCTCCCCTCGTTTAAACCAGCCTGTCTGGCAACAATCCTGCCACTGTCAAAGTCACAGAGATCATATTTTTTCCCATATTTTTAAGTTTGACTTGAACATTAACTGAATCTCCTGATCTGTGTCTGCATACACTGCATTGCTGCCACATGATTTGCTGATTGGATAATCAAATGAAAAAGCAGGTGTACAGGTGTTCCTAACACAGTGCTTGGCAGTGTTGTGCATGAACGCGTTCAATGAACGTGTTCATATTTGTAGTGAACGTTGAACTGAACGAATCAGTTTACAAATGATGAACACAGCGTTCGCTGCTCAAGTACAGGAGGTACAGATGGATCTACTACTGCTGAAGCCATTTTGTTTGAGCATTTGAAGCAGTTTTATGAACAAACAAGTGAAGACTCAGACAGACTATATTCATATATATTCATATATATATATATATATTTTTTTTTTTTTTTTTTTTTAATGTAACTCATGTCTGTGTTCCTTCAGTAGTGTACAATAATTAGTTTGGGAGTGGCAATGATTTGGGGCTGGTGATGGATGGGTAGGAGGAGGTTCTATTGAAAAAGAATATCGGCATTAAAATATAATATCGGTATATCGGTATTAAATCTACCTTACCTGCTAATTGGCAAAACAACCTCCACTCCCAAACAAAAAAGGCTAACATGTAATTAATGTAGGACTGAATAATAAAGCAAAAAAAAATGGCAGTTCAGTGCGATTGCACTCGGTCGTGTAAAAATCCAATTAGCACATTCTGTTGCACATATATCATGTTTTCTCAGGTGAACAGTACTTCAGGCATGATGCTGTGACTGAGTTTACTCAAGTGTGTTCACAGCCTGACATTGCCAATCCCTTGTCATGACACTGAACATCATTTAAAATATTAAATGCCAAAGGATTCACAAAAAATCCCAAATTCTCAGCACCTGCACTTCAGACTTTATTCTTGTCAAGCCATTTGTCAAAAACCTCTCAGGGACAAATCTGGAAAACTTCTGAAGTTGACATTAAAGACTTTTATGAAAGCTGAGATTAAAAAAAAAAAATAAATGCTTCAAATCTGTGTAAATTTTCAACAATGTTGACTGTTACTGCCAAAGACTGGAGCTCTGCCAGTCAATTTCAGGCTGGAAAGACACTTCAGATCATATAATTTGGTTTTGCCTGGTGGAGAAATGGTTTCATTTGCATTTGAATTGTGGATACCTTCTTCAAATTTTCAAGATATTACTTGAAAACACAAATAATAGGGGCGTCGAGTAGCTCAGTTGGTTGAGCATCCGCCCCATACGGAGAGGCTAAGGTCCTCGCTGCAGTTGGCCCCTTTGCTGCATGTCATTCCCCCTCTCTCTGCCTCCCCATTTCCTGTCTCTCTACTGTACTGACAATAAAGGCATAAAAAAAAAAAAAAAACACAAATGAAACAGTCACCAAGAAGCCGTGTGGTCTAACCTGACATATAGCTGCACTGCATTAAGTCACATAGGAGACCATCTTCATCTCGGCACATAGTTCAGAAAATAACAGCAGCTTGAAGACAGCACTGACCTCCATAATGGTTGAAACATGCCAAGACGGGCACATCTGCACCCTCTCTTCTTGTTACTAAAAGGAGACTCTATTTGAGATTTAATATCCTCTTGTCAGCGGAGCAGGTGCACCGTGTTGGAGGGCTGTGTTACACACAGAGGCAGACCTCAGATGTCTGTCTTGTCTGTATAGATGGATCAAACGCATATTTTTAGACATCTGAGGTGCTCTGCTTTCTTTAGACAGCTCACAGGTGTAACAAAATACAGATGATGGACGTCAGCCCTGAGAGTATTTTCTTAATGTCGAACGTGTTCCTCGCATTAGTTGTCACATTATTTTTAAACCAACAGCACACAAGGTAATGCCACTTTAATAATCATTTTAGCCTTTACATCTCACTGTCTGCATAACTCTCCACTTGCCTGACTGTCACATTGAGTAGTCTCGTTAATGACAAACACAGACATGAATTAGCCTCTCATGAGTGTCAGACAGAAAATACCGATTATAGTTGAAACTGGAAGGTTAATCCTGGAGTAATTGAGTGCACTGCAAAAAAGGTGCACTCAATTAAAGGTGGCGGATAAAATGTGAAGGTTAAACTAAAAATCCCGAACAATATATAAAATGTATGATATACTGTTAGTTAAATGATCAGTTCAATCAAATTCCCTAGTAAGAGCATAGGATTTCCAGGCTATAACTTGTTAATTACGATCTCTAACTTAAAGAAATATTATGTTATTCCATCACTCAATATTGGTTTTAAATTGCTCATTTATTTACTTTTTCTAATTTTGTTCTCATTTTAATGAGTATCTCTCTATGCAGTATAATCTAGCTGGGAATTAAGGCATATAATTAAATAATGGCATTTACATCTTTTTCATCTATGCCCACGTGTTATGGCTTTCACTGATGCATTTCTAGTCAATGATTGCTTGTCTCTCTGTTGATTTTAAACATTTAGGGCTTGTGTACTGTTGAGCTTAGAAGAATTTCTAAAAATAAAGATACCAGAAAACAAAAAACAAACAATATCAAATATGTAAAAAATATCTTGAGTTGGGGCGTCGAGTAGCTCAGTAGGTTGAGCATCCGCCTGCAGAGGCTAAGGTCCTCGCTTCAGTTGGCCCCGGTTCGAGTCCCGCATTGGACAGCCCTTTGCTGCATGTCATTCCCCCTCTCTCTGCCTCCCCATTTCCTGTCTCTCTCTACTGCACTGTCAATAAAAGGCATAAAAGGCCCCAAAAAAAAAATCTTAAGTTATGTATCTTAAGGATGTTGTTGGAGTCCAACAACATCCAGAGCTGTATACACATGCCACGACAACCTGAAGTGGCTGATTTGGGAATTATATGATGTTCACCTTCATAAAACCACTAAGTGAACCTGACATTTTGCAGGATGTCCAGTTTGTGAGGCTGATTAACTATTTATTGAGTGAGTCAAGGTTCCCATTCACTCTGTAATTTGAGAGCGGGTCCCGCCAGCCTGATAATTACTGATGTAGGCAACAACTCACACACTCACATTTACCTTAATGTTCTTGTCACATCAGCCTCTCAGCAGGCAGAGACTAAAAAGGGGTTTTAAGGCCCTTTCAGACCAGAAAGCAAAAAAAAAAAAATCCAAAATCCAAATCCTGCACAGGTCTTACTAGGATTGGACAATGGCAGGCTCAAAAGCTCTGCATCTAGTATCAAGAGCTCAGCATGGTTAAACTTCAGTGGCATAAAATGGGAAAATCTATGCTTGTTCACATGGCAGGCAACCGTATCCCCCCCTCCTGTGCTCCTGCTGTCAGGATGGGCAGCAAACCTAATGCCAGGCTCTCAGTGACATGAATAGATTGCAATTTTCTATGACTAAGTAAGAAAACACCATTCAAAAATCACACTGACATTTGTAGTACTGCAAATTACTAAAAGTCCAAACCTACAACATATTCTTGCACTGTGTGTCGTGCAACTCATTCTATTTGTCTAGACAGTAGTGGTAAAGCTTTAAAAAACAATCTAGTTATAGTGTCCTTTAACAAACACAATTTCCCTTAGGCCAAAGAATCTTCACAGGTTAAACACCGGCAGCTTGTCAATGAGGCTAGTCAAGTGGTTGTGACTAGTACAGCTATGGCTTTAATAATAGCAGGACAGGGAGGGCGAATAGGAAAGATGTTTTTTTTTTTTTTTTTTTTTTAGAGATAGCAGAGATTACATCCAGAAAGTTGGAAATACAAGAAACTGTTGGTAGATATTACAGATAAGGCAGGAGCCACAATGATGCTGCTAAGTTTGTAAAACATTTTTTAAAAAAAACGTGTTCACATTGTGTAAAATCATGAAAGGTTCAAATACTGCTCAAATGCTGTACTGTACATACAAATTTTTCTTGGAATATGAATATAAAACAGAGATCTTTCACCTTTTGAGAGTCTGCAGTGAGTCACAGAAGCTAGTGGAACACCAGCTAACCTCAAGTTAGCGTCACTACTTTGGCTCTTTATGCTCATTTGAATTTAATGCTTGGATATAATAAATATACTTGATCACTTTTAGACATGAATTGTCTCAGGTAAACTGTTTTTTTTATGGCAGAGGTCATTATATCTTGATTAAGAGACAGCTAAGCAAGGAAGGATTTGATGTGAAGTTGCTAGCATAACACTTCTACCTCAGACTGGGTAAAGCTAGCTGGATGTCTGCCACTGCTTTCTCAACAGTTCCACATGACAGGGCTAATTACAGATAGATTTAGCCCATTCTTAGCTTGGTTCCCCTCCATTAACCACACAGAGAGTTTAATAGTAAGACTTTAAAGTTTACATTACCTCTGAATGGTGGTGCTGACTGCAGGTCGGACACAGGGAAACTTGGCTTCAAGCTACCTGGAAAAGCATGAAGAAAAAGTGAACTCTCACAACTTCACCAGGTAAGTAACAAAAAGACCAAACATGAAAGATAACTTAACAACACTCACTGAATTACTGGAAGAGTCTGCACTTTGTTCAGGAAACAGTTTCAGCCTGAAGGCCTTTTGTGAGGGTATTTACTGGTCGTTTAAACGCACCGCCAAGATGGCCGACTCCTAATCAAAAAGACAACCACGGTTAACACCTGACCTATCTCTGGAGAATGCCCCGCCTCCAGCACAGACATTTCAAAATAAAAGTTCACAACAAAATATTATACCAGGAAATACACAGTAACAGAATATTGTCACACAAAGAAATTAAATGCTTAAAATCTAAAACAGTAAATAATAAGATAAGATAAGATAAGATAAGATAAGATAAGATAAGACAAGACAAGACAAGACGAGATAAGAAAAGATAAGATAAGATAAGATAAGATAAGATAAGATAAGATAAGATAAGATAAGATAAGAAAAGATAGCCCTTTATTGGAGACATTTCCAGTATGACATCAGCAAAGTGGATAGCAGGCAACAAAAAAATGTCAATAGCAAATATTCAAACTTAAACAGAAATTACTCGAAAATAACTATAGAAACAAATTAAAGCTCCCTCAGAGACAGAAAAATGAATGGTTCAATGAATACTTACAACCATGCTCTTTACTTATTTTTTATTCATATATAACTCAAATTTAAGAGCAACTTCTTTAATTATCTTTTTTTGACTGTTTATGCAATTTAGTCTTGACACATATCTCACTGTTTATTTCCAAATATTGTGTTGATACACTAACTGAGTGAGGCATCTGTTAAACACTAGACTTATCTTTTCTCGGTCAAAACCTACAAAAAGTAGGTGGAAACCAAACTTATCTTTCTGTAAATAAATGCCATACAGTGCTTTCCCTTTGCATTATACTGCAGCTCCTATACGATATAACACCCACTTGTATTTGAACTTGATTGCTCCCTCTGTCAACTCACAGACATTAGAAGAAAAATCACCTGTCAAATGCTCTTACAATGCTCAATTTGGGATGTTTACTGGATTCTAGGAGTTATTTTGTGTGTGCTTGTTATTTTGTGAGTGTTCCTGTGAGTGTTCTTATACCCACTTTCCCTCAATCTACCCTGTCTTCTTCTACTTTAGTTGGTGATTTTTTACATGCCTCAAGAAACTCAGTGAAAGAGGTATATTGCATTCAGGTGTTCCCTTACTTAAATGCAACCTTTGTGTAGTTTTTTTTTTAAACTTTGGTTTAGGCCACAGTTCTTATTTTCAATGAAGGAAAATCGTAATGACAGTAGCATGTTTCAAACCTTGTGCCAACAGTTTGGGGAGGGTTCTTACCTCAAGAAATTGTTTACAGAGTTTGGTGTAGAAGATCTTTATTGGCCTGCACATAATCCCAATGTCAAACCCATTGAACACCTTTAGGATGAATTGGAACACCATATGCGAGCCAGGCTTTCTCCTAAAAACAGGTGCCCAACCTCAGGACTTGCGACTAAAATCTCTGCAGCCATATTCCAAATCCTGTGTAAAAGCCTGTCAGAAGAGAGGAGGCTGTTATAGCAGCATATTAAAGCCTGTGGTTTTGTTCACATTCTTTTGGCAATGTAGTATAAAATATCTGGTAGTTATGTTGTGTTGAGACAAAAAGAAGGTGGGGGTATCTGGGAGGCAAACAGAGCAATCAACCTAATTTTGATATTGATAACGGTCACCTCGTTGCTTTAATGTAGCCTTTAGCCTCAAAAATGACAACAATGGTTTTATTGTAAGAAAATCCTTTTACCCCATAGCAGGATAAACACAGCATGGGTTATCATTCCTGCAGGGCTACACATTAGATAATGTGATCAGACAGTAGATTAGATGGTGGCTGGAGGCTGCAGTGATGCCACAATCTCTTCTCCATTCACATCTTTTTTATTCTGTATAGTGTCTATGCACTGGATGAGACACGTTTTGTTCAACCTGACTGAAATGACTTACAAGAGGAGAATGTGGGTTCAACCTTTTTCTGTTTAGTACTGTCATTTTGTTATTTTCTGTTGTCTGAATTTTTCAAAGGGACATAAATTAACTTACTCAAAGCAGGTATGATGTGGCCGAGTTATTAGTTGCGATGAAGGTTGACAAAAAAAATCTAGTAAGACAACAAAGTGTGTCATTTTGCGAGATTTTCAAAAGGTAAAACAAAAGGTTGAGAGACAACAACAGGAAATCATTTTCTGTGACTGACGTGAGTGAGAGAGTGCTGTGATGCACAGCAATAATCATACTCATCATGGACTGTGTTTCTATAGGCAGAACTAGCAGTCATGTCCATCTCATGTATTTCAGTCTACAGGCAAATACAATGATTATGTGAGAAATGATGGGTGTCATGTATTGTTATGGAACAATGATGAGTACAAGAACTGTCTATGAACTCAAAGGGGCTTGACTGTTTACTGATCACTTATTCTACCTCATTTATTCAAGGTCATTCAGCAGATAGCTAACATAAAAGCACTACCACAGATTAGGCACTTGTTACTACATATTACAATGTGATGAGCTTTTACAACAGGGGTTAACAAGGGTTAGAAATATCTCGATACAGAGTTAATGAGTTGCTAAATTTGTTATAAAGGTGGCGTTTTCTAAACATCTAGGTCACATATAGCCGTTGTTTCAGCAGCATTAAATGAATATATTTCAGATAGTTAAAGAAGTCTAAGAACCTTAATTTTTCAACCAAGGGTGGTTTGTAGAAATATCATGTTTTACTTATGTTTAGGGCCAATACTGACCAAAAAAAAATTCTATGAAGCACTGAATCACTATTTGTATACCTTTGTGTGCCTTCTACAGGTGAATACTATGCAGGCAATTCCAACTCTCTGCTGCACCCCCAACTCCTCAAGTCCAACAGCAAATTGTTGTCCAGTGACAACACCTGGTACTTCGGTTTTGAGATCCCCTGGAGTTAAGTACCATCAGAGATTGCTAGGAAGCTTGAAAACAAGGAGCATTCAACAGGACATAAGAAGTGAACTGATTTGCCTGATGGTGGGGTGAATTCACCAGGTGAAGATTGTTTCAACTTTTCCTCTGTCGTTCAGAGATGTGATTCAAGATCAAGTTGTAGGTGGTGGTTATGACTATCTTACCAAGCAGCTGCCGAGCAGAGTTGACAACATGATGATGGGGAAAATCTCCCTTTACCTAAAAGGCACAAATGAGGGATAAGACCTGAGTTCCAAGATGAGACTGGATATATATGGTTGTATAAATTGGTAACCAAAGTGGCTGCCACCAGATGAAACCGTGGAGACTCAGAAACCTACACAAGAAGAAAAACAGAAGCAAGGACACCGGTATTGAAGAGAAAATTGTGGCAACTATCTACACTCGGAGGAACAACATAATAAGTGGAATGGAAACCCCTGTTCTAGTGAAAGAGTGGCCATATGTGTTTGAGATGTGCAGTATGATGGCTCACTTCAAATAACTCATGGCTATGGATGTTGACAGATGATCTGTTGAAGTAAATGCGGAAGAATCCTTTCATACCTCATGCTCGTGAGAAGAAGAGCAAACCAGGGGACATTCCTGCAAGCATGGAAATGGTGTGAAGCATCCAGGTGCTGATCTTCTTGGATGTCTTCTTTCAAGGAAGACCAGTTCAAGATGTTCATGACGGTTGATGAGACAAGTCTGCCAGCTGAAGTTAGCAGCACAAGAAACATTTAATGGCCAAGTGTCCGATTACATTTGAACCCCTAAAATTTAGGCACCGTGTGTTTAAAGGGCTACATCTCCAACATAGCTTTTTGTATATTAATGTAAACTTACTCAGATCAAAGCTGAGACTTTAATTTAGTAGCCTTTCATTTATTTAAAAAAATAACTGTATTTCCAAACCGATGCTTGTAATGTATGAGAGATGTAATCATAAGAGTTAATGGAAAGTCAATTTCAGTATTTCCCTTTGACTTCAAGCCGTATTTCAAGCGTAAAGTGAATCAATGGCTGGATCATCCACAGAATTTTTGATTATTAAAATGATTGTTTGTAACACTACATTCAAGTGTGCTTCTGCTGCCTTTCCAAGAATAATCCTGAAAATGGAACCAAAGAAGAGAAAAAAGAATCTAAAAAAAACAGCAGTTTCCATTAACCCCAAGGTCCTTTACTGATCACAAACATTACTAACTTTGAATGGAGAGAGTAGAATCCATCACAAACACACATACACACACACACACACACACACACACACACACACACACACACAAACATGCACACACACTCACACAGTCACAAGTCACGATCTTTCACAGACAGTTCACAAATATAACCAAGTGTGTTCCACAAACCATTTCCAGGTGAATTTGTTAATCTGCATATTAGTTTGCTTGTATTTGCAATGTTTAAATGTTCAAATGCACCACTGCAGGTTCAGTCAGCTTTATTATTGTTTTGAATATAAAATAAAATAACTGCATTTTATGTATTAACTGGATTACTCTCAGTGCTCCCAATGGCCAGTCTGACTATGAGTCTGGCTATGAGTCTATAGTGCAAACAACAATAAAATCGGAAATGGACCTTCACTTTTGGTGCTCACTCTTCTGTGACAATAGCCTATTTACTTGTATGCAGGTACTTGTAAGCAGGTTGTGTTATTGCACTTTGAGATTATTTTCTATTAAATATTGTGGTTTATAAATAAGTGTTTTGGCACACCAGGCTGAGTGGCACTATCCATGGTGCTGAAAGGGGGATTGCTAAATTAGCATTTAGCCGTTTGTTTTTTTGTGTATACATGAGGAAAAGACAAGACACATGGTCAGATGGGAGGGTTGGGGGATGAGGAGGGGTTGGGGTTCGGGGGGGGTTCACTCATACATGGTCCATCCTTATACTGGGTTTAAACCTAGTCTTGTTTTTGACTGGCTTGCATCACTATTGCATAACATTGTGTAACAGGAAACCCCACACAAAACTAAGGATTCATTTTCTTTATGTCTGTTATAGAACTCCATGTTGTGCGTCATTATTGCTTACATATTATCCCCACACCACAAGAGGTTGCGTAACACACAAAGAGAGGGGAGGAAATGTTTGCATGCCTGTCGCTGAATCTGACAGCACGGCAAATTAAAGCAGTGTTTTCAGAGTGTCTATTGTGGATGATGCCCTCAAGTCAAGGAGAAGCGATTAACACAATGCTGGCTTTAAAGAGTGTTTAGACAGGGCAGCATTTCTAACTCACCGCTATTTAAATACTGAACTCATATATTTTAGGAGTACAGACTCAAATAAAAATGAGAGTACATAGATAAATAGCATTTCATTATCTGCAACAGAGGCCACGGATGGATAAGAGGCCTTTTGATAATCTAATTTCTTCTACGTTTTTGTTGCTATCATATTGTGTTCTGACAATTAGTCCATATTAAATACTTATATTGAAAGCATTTATCAAAGTTCACACATTCATTAACATCCCGTTTAATTATTAAATGTCTTTTTTCCTGTTTTATTTTGTCAGTGGTCCTATGTCGCACTGTGAGAATGGTTCAAACATGGCTGTTGTCACGGTCCAAAGATAGGCTGGGACAACAAAATTCTGACAGTGCCAGAAATTTGGGATGACCAGGTCACTATGTGACTGCTGCAATGACCTAAGTCTACAACCAACCAATAGGAATGCAGCATGAAATGACGCACTAATCAATTCCTTGCTTAGCTCCATTGTTTATCACTATAAATGGTTGACTCATGCAGATGAAAATTTGTCTTGTATATTGACAAGTTTATTTATTAGATCCATGTTTCACAGTGTGTCCTGCAATAAACTAGACTGCTGAAGCATCAGCCTGTTAGATTCCATGGTGTTTGACTTTGCCTTGCTTTTTGTTTTTGGCATTTTTGCCTACCCCCTGCCATTAGTGTTTCCTTGAATTGGACTGGACTATCTGTGTATGACTACCCAATTATTCAGTAAAGACTTTGCCTTTTTGAACTTTAATCATCTCCCATTGTGTTTCTCAGCACCTGAGTCTTTGTTTCTTTCATATTTGTCGTTGTAACATTGAACGAGTAGTTTAAAAATATATAATCATGTTTTAATATTGTATTGTGAAGTTTTTTTGCTTTTCAAGGTCAGCTTTCATCAGCTGATGAGATAAATCGTGAAGGATTTTCTTGGCAGCTGAATACAGACAGGAAACTGTTGTGTTGTGTCTTCAAGTCAAGGGCCAGGAAACTTTTAACTGATGGTGAAGTAAACAAACAAGCTGTCGGTCAGAGAGCAGGCGAGACTGCCATGGTCAGAATGACAAATGTCTGAGTGTCAGCACCTGCAAAAAGAAGACAAAAGTGTTCTTGAACACATCAAACTTTTTTCCCTCCTGCAGATTTTTTTTGATCATTTATTAGGAGAGAAGAGAAGGAAATTTTTCCTCACCATAACTTCTTAGGATAAGTGCTTTCAACAGACAGTGAATGATGCTACCTTAAATCTGTAAACCAGATTTTAAACAGTAATATAGCAGCAACAACTATTTTCTATATAAAGATATAGTGGAGTAATGGCATCCTGAGTAGAGAATGAAGTCACACGCCTTCTATGTCTTTTGTAATCTGAGTTTTTTCTGTTCTTTGTTTTGGTACACGGGACCATAGCGCATGCATGTTAGTGCATGTACATGTGCATGTTAGAGCATTTGAGTCCCTCCTGTTAAACCATTGGTCCTCCCCACATTAATAAACACACACCATCTACACGCAAGATGGTACAGTGCAGTAAACAGCTATAATGTGAAAGCGACCCTCCAGAGTTTCCTCCACAGAAGAAACCATGTTATTATCTAAAAAGGCCTCAGACAAAGAAAGAGATAAGACCAGAGCACAGGTGAACTGGCCATGGGGTCTACCACTTCAAATCCCTAGTTGGCCACTGGACTGTCAAAACATCCATACGTTTTCAACAGCCTCGCCAGCCGGTACCAGTGGATAAGTCAACTGCTGAATTTCTTTCCCAGTCCAACCGTGGAGCCAATACTGGTCTGGCTTTACAGAGATGGTGTTTAGTGCTAATTAGTGATTGATAGCATGCTAACATACTAAATCTATCTGGTAATTGCTAAACATCAGCATGTTAGCATTTACCTCAAACCACCTTTGTACCAAAGTACAGCTTCACAGAGCCGTTAGCGTGGCTGTAAGCTCTTTCTCTTGTTTCGATAATGCATGATCAAATGTGTTTGAAATTAACTCCAATAATAAACATGCATATTAAAATCCTTTTTGTGCACCTAAACTCCCAATGTTTGTGCCAATATGAGAGCTGGTAATATTGAATTATATTATTTAATTATATATAGAATTAATTTTACAAATCATTAATACAAAGTATTTTACAAATCAGTTGCACTCACTAGTTTCCTGTCTTTTCATAACAAATCAATAAGCCTTGATGCCACTGAGGAATTTAATTCAATAAACTTCCAGAGTCTTTCTGCTTATTCCTAGCATCATTAAGGGACTTATTTCTGGTGTGTATGATATACTGTACCAGCTGGGGTGTTGCATGCAAATTAATTTAAATTGCAAATTAGTTCGACATGAAATATGCAAGCTAGTCTGCCACAGCAATAGGTGTTGTGTAGCACATGGTATGTACCAACAAACACCACGCCTGCAGGAACATTCAAATCTTCTTTCTCTTTCTAATCTCCTCCTCTTTGATCATGATTTCCCAGTAAACAACAAACAGTATGTAACGTTTTCACACAGCTGTGATGCCTTCAGTCATGTAGCAGCTGAATATAAAAGTTGATTGACAAGTTAAATCACAGAGGGGGCTTATTGTCTTAATCTAATTTCCTTGTCGCTATTGTCTGTAGCTCCGCCATCACAGCAAGAAGACTGTCTGAAAGAAGCCAGTGACAACAAAGAAAACAATAACATTTATTTATTGATTCATAGGTTATACATTTCATGATATAATAGCGATATATTATTATTGGCAAAGATACTATAATCCAATTGCATTTCTATACATAAATACAAAATCTGAGGTAGGGCCTCAAAGATTGATGACATTGAAAATAAATAAATGCATTTCACATATATGATATATATCTTCTTCTTTCTTTTTTTTTTTTTTTTTTTTTTACATCTCACACATATTTTAAAACATATTTGTTATATATCTACTCTCTATTTTCAAATCAAAGGATGTCATGGGCTGTTGGAGGCACATATCTATATCCATAGGCAGCAGTACCTCACATAGAACACACAGAAATATATGACATTACTCAAGTAATTAGAAATTTAACCTATGCATTCATAGGTCACACAATAAAGTGCCCAAATGACACAACAGACGTAACAATAGGAATACCGGTACCATATGAGACAGACGATAAGCTATTCTGTGGTGTTATTTTTGAAATACATACAATATTCTACCATTAGAGGACATCTATAAGGCCAATGGTTACCTGAAGATGTTGTGTAACGTATTGGCAAACATCGAGGAACACTACATGGGATATGAATGGCAGTATCTCAACCTCCTATACGCAGATGACACATTCCTTTTTTCTTCTAAAGTTTGTTTTTCTGTTTACACTAAAACCCTAGTTAAAGTATTCTTTCTTTGGTTACCTATACTGCCCAAAGTTGACTTGCAGGCAAAGTGAATTGACAGTTACTCTTTTTTTTTTGTTTTCGTCTTCCTTCTTCTGTAAGAAGGACAACAGCAACCCTCTGTTTCATCACATTATGTAGAACAAAAAGCTCCCTAAAGTAAACATGCATGGACTTATACTATTGAGAGGGAAAGGACAAGGTTTACTATACATGGACATTGAGTTACAGCAACACAAACTGCACATGCAAGCTCTTCAGTGTTATATTTTATGAAGCAATGTGGTTTTAACTGAACCCTAATTCGATTTTTTTTCTCAAAACAAAAGCAGACGAGCCCAGAAGAAATGGAAACACGGGGACAAAAAAGACAAAATTTATAGCTATTTAGTTGCAGCCCTGAAGGAAATCATTAAAATCAATCTCAGGGCATGAAAGGATTTTTATCATTCAAGTCTTACTACAAAGAGTTAAGGTTCAACAACATCCAACACATGATTTGAAATGCCAAACTGCTCCTTTGGCCTACACTGCTCTCAAATGAGTGGTTGCCATGGGATTGAATCTTTTGAAGCTTATCAGTGTTAAAAGTTTGTTTTACCCAGCTCGAGTTCACAAATGTTGGTCTAAGATCCTCACATCCACCACAAATGATAAAGAGGAGCATCAGGCCGAGGCATCCTGGGGAAAAAAAAGCCCTGTAAAATCTCCTCTGCTTCTTTCTCTCAGCAATCTACTCTGAGAATGGCCATGCAAACATCTGACTGACAGTTACATGGAGTTTGGTGAGACTAATACAGAGACGACACACACACACACGCACAAGCACACACAGACATACTTGTATTTTTTGATCACATTTGAACAGAGCTAAATGCACTAAGTCTTAACAAAAGCAACACTGTGGAGCAAGCAAGCTATTTAATAACAGGGCTTTTGTGCTCATTAATTGATTATGTTTTGTTTTCAAACCGTAAAACCTCTAAAATCGTATCTGTGCTATTATCATGTCAAGACTATGAAAGGACATGGCTTAGAGAAACAATTAGGGAGACCCTTAAACTCTGAGCAAATGTTATTGCATCCATACCTGCAACCGCCATTAAAAACACTTAAGCCACTCTGCAGTTAAGGTCCTGCAGTGTTAAAAGCATAATAAAGCCAATCAGGATTTTTTTTTTCTCGTCAACATGAAAATGCATATCCAACTGACCGAAGCTTGGAAAGGACTAATTGCTTCTATGTGGAAACATGGTGTTACTTTGAAGGTGATTGGCCGACGGCCCACAGAGTAAAGGCTGGCTGCCTGTCATGTCACATTTAAAAAGGGCTTCAAAGCAAGTCGGAGATTACTCTTACACCCTCCAAGAAACGCACTTACACTAACTCATTTGTGCTGATGTTCTCTTAACTGCCAGACTTAAAGGGAAATGTTCTATAATACAGTAATTTGACTGATTCTGAAGGATCACAGTGTGAGCAAGGCGACCAGAAAGTTGCTGACAAACTTTCATTTTCTGCATACGCAAAAAAAAAAAAAAAAAAAAAAGAAACAAAACAAAACAAAAAACAGATCAGTGTATTGACGATTAAGAAACTGGCGAGAAAGCCATTTAAATTTCTAGCTGATTACAAGGCATTCAAAATTAGATTTTTTCATTAATCTTAACTAATCATTGTTTTCGATCTAACTATGTTACAAACATAATGGAAAGCAGGATACTTAATTTAGCGCTGCACACAGTTGGTGAAAACAGCTTAATTCACTCATACATCCTGTATAATAGTCGCAAAGGCGCATTTAAGCAGCAGTAAGCAAAACGCAAAGTGTTGCTGCATTGAGGTCATCAGGAAGTAGTGTTTTGATTCTGATCTTCTGCTACACACTTCCATATACTGCTTCCATTATAATTTAGCATTAGGATGGCTCTACTCTCTGTTTCCTATGTACTGAATGCAATTGTTCCTACAACTACCGGAGTAGTCTGATGGAATCAAGTATACCTGAGACCCTGTTTTCATGAGGACACACAGAGAAGCAAAGAGGCATAAGTCTGAAATGGCAAAGAGGTCTCCGGAGCTCTACCACAAACAACAAGAGACAAAGTACACTTCCAGGAAAAGGAGGCGGCCATTTTCTAGTCTAATCTTCATCTACTCACACGTAGCAGCTGCTCCTAATATTGTGAGAACGCAACAACACACACACTTACTACTTGAAGATAGCTTTTTTTTGAGAGGTGTACACTTTGTACAAGATATTACACAGCTAGCAAGAGAAACATGGGGTTAAGAGAGGCACAGAGCACACACACATACACTCTGTCAGCATCTGTCTCGCTAACTCTCTCCTCTGCTGGAGGCGATACATATACATATATATATCTATCTATATATAGATAGATATATAGATATATACATATATGTATGCATAATAAAATGGTTTCCACAGATCGGTAGACAAGTTCACAACACATACAGTGATAAATACACCATCTAAAATATATCCACGGAGTGACCATCAGGTCAGGCTTCCGAGACTTAAAAAGGTCATCTACTAAAGGAAGGATAGGCTACCCTAGTGGTTTCCTACATTAGGAATGTGCTACTTTATATTCTAGGATAATACAGCAGGAATACGACTTACTAAATAGAGAAACAGAGAGGGTATCACAAATGGTCCCTCAGGTTCAGAGAGAAAAATAGACCCAAGCCTCTATCGTACTGCAGAGTCATCCATGGCCAAAGTGTATCTACTGAACGTGGTAATCAGGATGCATTCGCTACTCTACTGGGACGTAGGAGGCACAAATTGCAGATCTTGTAATCTATTTTTGACAAACCAAGAGCGACTGAGCAGTAGCTAGTGTGAATATACATATGTACTGCTGGAGAGGAACAAAATGTGATAACAGTGCATACTGTGGATTTTTTTTCCCCTTTTTTTCCAAGGCAGTTGATATTATTTGTATCGCCGATGGAATTTTTTACACAGATGGAACAAAATACAGATCCCCGCCGAACCCGTTGTTACTCTGTCGTTCAATTTTCTTTTTGTTTTTCCTGTGTCTGCTTTCAGCAAGATGATTCATTATCTTTACACAAAAGTATGATGGCCCACTCACACACACACACACACACACACACACACACACACACACACACACACACACACACACACACACGCACACACGCACACACACAAACACGCATACACACATGACTCCATAGGGAGCAGCCATGGTGAGTCTAATATTGCAAGTGCAGTCTGAGCTGTGTCATTTTATGGCACAATTTTTCTCTTGGAATAAAGATCCCTGGGAAGGGCTCTGGAGTAATCAGTGGTCATGTGTGGGAGGCAATGATAGCCCATTAATTGAGTACGAAGCAGCAGCGGAGGAGTAGACTCCACCTGGGCAGTCACTCCTCCCTGAGAGAAGAGAGGGAGTGGTGGAGAGAAAGAGGAGGAGAGGGAGCCTGTTTCCACAGGGAGGAGAACAGGAAGCAAAGAGCGGGAAAAAGAGAGAGAGGAGGAGGGAGAAGAAGAGACATTGCCCCCCTCCTCCCAGGTGTCCCCCTGCAGGGGTTGGAAGTGGCGGGCGTGGTGCTGGCGGGATGGCTGCTACTGATAGGAGCCGAGCTGGAAGTCCTTTGGGGGCAGTTTGAGGCCCAGGGAGCTGGTTCCCAGAGGGTCCATCATGTTCTTGTAGCGTTCTCCGCGGTGCTTCATCAGGAAAGGACCCCAGTCGGGCTGAGGGGAGCAGACCAGCTTCAGACGCTGCAGAGGGGAGAGGCAACACACAGCAGGTTTACACAGGCAGAGCAGATACATCACGATATCTGTGTATTGATGGGTAGGGGCACAGAAGAAACTCGATCGTTAAAGCTTTTGTGGTCTGTTTTCATACCAACACAAGGAGCCATCAAAGCCAAACATTTGAAGAACTGAACTAAGTCTCCTCGCGTATATATTGGATGTTTATTCCTTTAACTTCTGGTTTATGTTTAGTAACAGACAGGCCTCAAATATCTATTAATTGTAGGGATGAAGGTTCGATTTCTGGCATCTTCTGCCCACACTAGAGCAAAACTCTGACAACCCCAGTTGCTCCCATCCTCATGGCCACAACCTTGGATGACACTGGGTGTAAGAATGTGTGTGGAAGAATGTAAAGTTTGATATACCAGTGCTATTTAAATGTAGTCATTTACCATTTATATAAAACTGTACATTATATTTCATTTACTGCTGAGAATTCTTACAGTCCTCCTGTTTGTGCTTCCCTTTTTTCCCTGTCACTGTTAAGGTTGTTCCTCTTGTGTCTACTCTTATGACCCTGAGATGATGTTAAGACTAATTAATGCCATGTACCATGCACCATGTTATGGATGTGCAGTCGTTTTGCAATATCCCCGTAATAATAATAAACACGCTGATAATTATACATTTATTACAACTGGGCAAAAAAAAGAAATTAAAATGTTGGAGGACAGTCTGTGATTGAGGCCTGTCGTCAGAGCCGCTGAGGGAAGAGAAACATCAGGACAGAAAGCCACAATCATCATCATCCATTAATCTGAGTACAGTATTTAAAAGAGACCCATCAGACTCCCAGAGAAATATCCAAATTAATACGCACCCAGCAGCCCGCCTCTCCCTGCTAATGAGCGAATGATGAGACTATTGATTTCTCTGACAGAGTATGTGTGGGGGGCAGTGTGTGTGTGTGTGTGTGTGTGTGTGTGTATGTGTGTATGTGTGTGTGTGTTTGTGTGTGTGCATGCGTGCGTGCGCAGGAGACAAAAACAAAACATACGTGAGGCTGTCTCGTCACGGCTTCGTCTCAATTATTACCTCGATTATGGTGCCGGGGGCGAGGTGCATCTTAACTACGAACATGATGGGGATCCAGATGACGGAGCAGATTACCATGAGCCAGCCCATAACCATGGACCAGGTGGGGTAGGTGTAGTCCTCATACGTCATCACCTTCCACTGGTACAGACTCAGTCCCAGGATGCCCTGCACAGACCAGGGAATCCAAGAAAACATACTTTAAATGAGACGCCCACTGCTGCAGTGTCACTTCAGCTTCTGTTTACTGGTCTGCTCCACAGGTAAAAAAAAAAACTGACAAATGTAGTTGTGTTTGCACATTTATCACTCACAAGGACACGGTTCACTGCAGTGTACAGAGTCAGCAGAGGACAGCCTGTGTAGCTAAAGAGCAAAACCTGTGCATGTTGTGTTGTATGTTTACAACGCAACCTACACATCTACAGCAGATCTGACAGTAGTAGCTATTTCTACATGTGATGAAAAGGTTTTGAAAGAAGTCAAAACTCCAGCAACACAAGCCGTACAGAGAGAAATTTGTATCGAGCTTGTGGCCTTCATCAGGGTCATGGAGCTGAAACACATCACATGCTGGACTTTTTTTTCCCTTTTACCTCTTTAGACTTTTACCTTTCTCCATGCACCTTGGAAGAAGCTGAAGTTGTGCCAGAAACCTCTACTACAAAATATTTTGAAATCATATAATAATATTAATAATATTAATAATATTAATAATATTAATAATAATAATAATAATAATAATAATAATAATAAAATCACTAGTTTCCTTTTGAGGTTCACTGAAAACTGTCGGAGCGTCACTGTTAAGCTGGAGAGAATAACCAAAATGACTCCAACCTTTATCTATCACTTTTTAAATTTTACATACAGGTTTTCCTAATTGGGGTACAACTCTCCCAAGTTGTTTTTATTCCCACAGATAAAAATGCGTTTAAGAAAATATTCAGGCATCAGCCTGTGGGTGTCTACAGATACTCACACTTTGAGTTTTGTTTATTTGTTTTTGGCGTTTTATTCAAATGCTTATTGAAGGACTAGTTAAAAAATTTCGAAGGTTTTGAAGGTAAACTTGAAGAGTTCAATACAAATAATGACAAAAAAATCCACTATCCTACTGAATAATTTGTAACTTCTGTATCGTTCAGATTCAATCCTCATCGGTATCAATAAAAAACACAGTTTTTTCTCAAATGGCCAAATTTTCTTTGTTCGACTGCTGCAGCCTGATGCTATTGAGCTGTGTAATGATTTTCTGCACTGACTCTACAACAGATACTTTTTCTCCAATTAACTGCTCTGATCTCAGGACACATAGCTAAACCTAGTGCACTGTTCCTTATAAAAGAAGAGGTTGGATGATGAAAATGAGACCCTCCTTTTTAACTATGTGTGCAGTCAAAGCAGAGACAAAAAAAATCCTATCTGTTTCCTATCTTCATAAAGATTTGGCCGAGAATGACTCGAATAAGAAGCAGAAAAGGAAAACAAACAGACAAAGGGAGGCAGACAGAAATAGATTAGCCCGGGGTTGTGCATCAATGAGCTCCCGGAGGAAATCGGATCTCCCTTGAGAGCAGCAGGATGGCCAGCCGGCCTGAGTGCTGCTCCATTTGTCATCGTCACCTCTGCTTCGGAGCTACAGTGCTTTCCACTGGAATTACTAACATTAACAGTTGTTGGTGTCCAACACTGACATGCTGGTAAACACTGTGCATTGGAATTTACAGCTTGTGCTGCACAGCACGGGACAAATAAGTGGCCGTGTTACAGGAAATGTTTTCTCTAGAAATGAATGTATATGTGTGTTTATGGCAGCTGAACTGACGTCACACTAACAGTTGTGAGATTGTTGTGAACACAAACAACTTGAGACTTGATGACATGATAGGAATTGGAAGGGAGAAATAATTTTCTATTTCAGCGTAACAGGAGCAATTTCTCCCCTGTTCCTTTCCAATTGCAAATCAATGAACTTGAGAGGCGACAGTGAAAATGGAAACATTTTAAGCAGCACATGTCAGTATGTGTCTGTGTGAGTGTGTGAGTGTGTGTCAGAGAATGAGATGAGCAAAAACAAACATGCCGTCAGAATAGTTGGAGTCACAAAGGCCCAGCAGATTCTCCAGAATCGGTTTGGCTGGAAACCAATCATCATTTCAATGTCCTCGCAAAATCTCTGCAGACCTGCAAAGAAAAACAGAAAAAAAAGAGAAATCAAACAAAAGTAGAGAAACTGGAGAAAGTCAGAAAGAAAGAGACACAAAGAGTGACCTGGGTTTAATAAGGTCCCTTCAAAAAAGGGATCGGCAAATTCAATCCATCCATATGAGCATGTGTGTGTGTGTGTGTGAGATAGAGAGATAGAGAGAGAGATAGAGAGAGAGAGAGAGAGAGAGAGAGAGAGAGAGAGAGCTAGATAGGGAGAGAGTATCAGTTTTGTCGTCCCTGAGAATGGGCGAGGGAGCAGATGGGTTTCATTCCTCTGCCTTTATTGACGGATAACAGTGACTGACATGAAGAGGCAGAGTCACAAAATCATTTCAATATGTCGCCTGTACTGATGCTCTGACAAAACTGAAGGGGAGCCGCTCGCTGTGCTCCTTGGTAACATCCTCCTGACACACACCTGAGCTCTCTGGCTGCGTGCTAGACTTACACATTACGACAGAGACACCTAGTGGTCATGGTTGGAAATAACAGTTTGTACGCAGCAGAGGGAGGGATGTGAGGAGGATCAGCCCCTTTTTACACAGACAAAATCAACTTGTGTGCTTAGGTGTTTCAAATGTTTTCTATTGAGGCAGTTGCAGCCGGTTTAAAGGTCCCATATTGTATATATTATAAAGAGAATATTATATTATATTATAAACTTATGTTGTGAATTGGCGCTATACAAATAAAAATTGACTTGACTTGACTGTAAAAGTAGATGTCCATGTGTAGTGTGATTATAGATCAGGTCTAGGTTCTATATTAATACTGTGAAAGTATCAAAGCCTCAGTCCACAGAGAAATGCACACAGCCTGTATTCAGAAACTGAGCCTTAAAACCAGCCGTCAGGACTTCTGTAACTTTGTGATGTGACAACAAAGCAGTCACCGCTCTCAGCCATGCCCCAAGTCCCGCCCACCCAGCCCTACCATCCAGCCTGGCAGATTTTGGTTTACCTGAAATCTGCTATATTTTTATCGGATCATTCAGAAAACAGTCGGCCAATCAGAAGAGCGTTCTCAGAGCCCATGAAAACAGTTCTCTCAAGTCTAAGAAAATGACTCAGGCGACATCACTCAGGTAGCTCAGTTTGAGCTTGAGTGATGTGACTACAAACTTTTCAACAGTAAATCTGCATCAGAAACTCGGGGTGTAGAGTTTGAAAGCAGATTTAACCTAGACTGGAAAATCCATTCTTTCTTTTTAATGTGAGTTTCTATATTTATTACTTTTATGTGTTAGACTAACAGTAGTATCAAGGATCCACAGCCATCGTCCCTGTTGTCCCAAATCTCGCTACATAAATAAAGTGGTCCAATCCTCTCCAACTGCAAAAATCATAACTAGATTATCCTTTCAAGATCAAATCAACATGTTTTTGTCTCCCCCTGTCTCGATTGCTGCAATTCACTTCTCTGAATCACAGTTGGTCCATAACGAGGCCCCTTGACTGTTAACAAATATTCAGCGTAGGTCACACAGTGTACAGTCTACATTGTTTACCAACAGAGCGACACATTGATTTGAAAATTCTTTCAATTACCTATAAAGCACTACAAGGGCTGGTCCCTCTGTTTAATTCTGAATTACTGAGTCCACTGACGACGGTGAGATCACTAAGACCAATGCCTTTCATTCGTCCTGAGATCTAGGCTTAAAACCAAAGGTGACCGTGTCCCCACCCTCTGAAACCGTCTTGCCTTGGATATAAAAAATGCTGACTCAGTCGACAGTTTTAAGAAGCTGTTAGAAACTCCCCTGTTTCATATGTACTTTATGTCATAACGCACTTTACCCTGTAATGTGTGATTGCCCACTTTTATTCTTTTTATTGTTTTGATATTGTTACCTCCTGTTTTTTAATTATGTATGTCTTAAATGTTTCCACTGCACACCACATTGTTTCCAAAGGTCCACAGGTTTCCAAAAGTCCTTTATAGATTTAGGTTTACTTACAATGAATTGTTTCTTCAAAGCAGATTTGTTTTGGGATAATAATAGAGTTGATATTTCCTGTAGTGTATACAGGAAGCCCAAAATATCAGGTTTGCACACAATACATCCCAGTAAATAAGAGGTAGACTGCCATGACATTTACTGAGCACATGCTCATGCCCCTCAGAGAAATAAAAGAGTAACTTTACACCCCCTGACAATCTTGTTTGCTGACCCCCGGTAGTTTAACTTCTCATTTGATGCAGTGATGTAGAATTATACCCCAGGACACTGTGACATCACTGCAGGATGTGGTTACAGGTACAAGAAAACCCACGTCTCACTACGCCCAGCAGAAAAAAGGCTGTAAAGTTTCAAGCAGAGAAGCTTTCTGATTTTAGTGACCGTGTGACCTTCCCTCTAATGTCACCCTCAGGACTCCTGCAAGAACATAAGAGGAAGAATTGCAGGAACAACACTGTGGGATGTAACGAACATTACAGCCTCTGGTGGGCCACTAACGGGGCTTCAGATGTCTCGTTGACCAAAGGTCGTGAGATCAAACAGGATCAGCTGTACTCACCATAGAGGTAGGAAATCCCCACCAGCTCGAAGATAGCGATGATGACCAAAGAGTACGAGGCGGCAAACGTATCCACCAACTGCAGCATGTACATCCCACTCTGTCACGAGCACACACACATACGCACACACACACACACACACACACACACACACATACACACACAAACAAAACATTACAAAAACGATTCAATGCTCCATCGTACCCCTCCCCTCCTCCCTCATTCTGTTCCACCTCTGACTTGTCCGTGGTCATATCTTTCACACTGACTTGTACTGGATCATAAGAAATGACATGGATGAATCCTACTTTAGGCTGGATTTCGTCTCTGAAGCTGTCTGCGGGGATTTTTAATAAGACTCAGCCTTTCTTGTTCCACTCACAGACTCTGTCCTCTGAAGGCCGCGACTTCACTTTACATGCAGAGAATCTCTCGGCTTATTCAAAGAAAGAGTCGCGGGGCACGGGGAGAATGCTCAAGTGTCCCCCCACGGTGCGACACCAGTGAGTAAATACAGTAGATTCAGTGCGTTTTTGTGTCCGTGCCGTACCTCTGTGATCATGGGGAAGCCCAGGATGAAGAAGGAGGCACAGCAGACCAGCGTGAAGAGTGGTTTGTGTTTCCTCAAGTATTTGGGGTACTCATCCGACACTGAGGTTACGATGGTCTCAATGGTGGCAAACTGAGAGGAAAAAGAGAGACAGGAAAATGTGAAGAGAGGGGAGGGAGGTGGGGATAAAGTTTAATCACATGTTTGATGATCAATGCAACAATCAAGACATTGCATTTTTGATTTTGTCTGAAAAATTAAATCAAATTATTTTAAATTCAGTTTTACAAAAAAAGAAAATCAGTTTTAAATGCAGTTACAGGCTAACCCCTGATTGGCTGTCTCCACTGCAGAATTACAGAAAATTGTCCAATCAGGCCAGTTTTCAGCAGCGTTTCCACTCTAAAGCCTCCAGTCAGCAGGTTTACCTGATTTGAATCAGAGCAGCTGCTGCTGTCAGCAACTTCAGCATCCAGTGTTGTGTGGCATTCGTCTTCAATTCATCCAATAAACACATTTTAACGTGATTATTTATTTATTTCCAAAACAAATAAAGAACATTATTCTGATGCTGAGCAAGAGAAGATTTGAAAACAAATTAGTATGAAGAATTTAGGCGACAGTGGAGGGACCTGACAGGTGGAGTCTGTCTGGAGACGAACAAATGCAACATGATGGTAAAAGGGGCTGAGAGCCCAGAGGACAGCAGCGGATGAATATATAAACAGGCAAATTGAGGGAGGTTGGTATAGTGTGTGTGGGTGTGTGTGTGTGTGCGATAGAAACCCACTGGCACCGAGTTATCTGCCACTTCTACGCTCTTCTCCTTCCTGCTGAACCCCCAAAACTAATTTCCCGTCAACATCCCAAGCCTATTACCGCCGAGCTGCTTCCTACAACAAAGCCACCAGCTCGCTCCTCTGAGCTGCCGCTGCCAAGGCAAAGTAACATCATCATTTACTGCTACTGTTGACTTGTGTCTTAATGTGCCGCTGTGCCCTCTGCTCAGCTCAGGATCACCACGGAGCACTTGAAGGAGCTGATGTTTTATATGGAATTGTTTGCCGAGGATTGTACCTGGAGATGCTCTGGACTTTAAAAACAACTCGGGGACTGACGTGTCTGTTGGCTGAAGTTACATCAGGAAGGAGTCGCAGCAGTCGCTGTCACAGTTAGGAGTTTTATACGTCAGAGCTGTAGTGGTGCATGGGTTGTACTGAAAATGAGTCTATTTAAAGCTGCATTAGCTGTTTTTTTGGCTGCGTGAGTGCAGCAAAACTACCTAAAAAATTTAAGTTATTATAGCAAACTATAGGCAAGTTACTATGGCAACTACCAAAATTCACTCTCTTATTATCTCCAATTTGGTGTCGACCAACTCCTGAGGAAAAAATCTGACTCTACAGCTGCTAAATGCTCCAAGTTATTCATTAGCCGATTGCTAACTTTGTCTGTTTGTTGTTTTTAGAAGCGTACAGTGATAATTAATTATAGTCAATCACTGTAAAAGTCTATAAATATTGTGGTGGCAAACTCAAGCCTCTATACATGCCTCTAGTCTCATTGACCTTTCCACTATTAACTAATCTACATTATTTTTGTGATTGTTGAGTCGATAAAATGTCAGAAAATAGAGAAAAAAGACCAAGGTGTCGTCAAATACTGGAACCACATTATTCAAATGTTCTTTAATTGTACTTAAAGAACTTAGAGATACTTCAGTGTTGTTGTTCCAAATCTTTAAGGTCAGCTTAGTTGTTTCACTCACTCCAATCACACAGACCCCCCTCTGCTCAAGTACCTGGAGAGCTCGAACACTTTTGCTGAAATCAGTCGCAGCGGGTGGTGCGTTTGAGTTATTATGTTAATTGGGTCAATGTGTGCAGCGTTTATACATAGCTGGATGGCGCTACCAAGTTGAGTGTTTACTCTGGAGCAAACTAAAGTCAAGAGACTCGTGTTTCTGACAGAAAGATTGATGTTGATGTTGTGAAACTTGCAGGTCTTCACCAACGGAAACACAGACTGTTTGGTGTTGCAGTCACAACAGGAAATGTTTTCCCACAATCAGCATCCAAAAAGAAAGTACAGATGCTTTTAGAAATGCAAATTGATGACAGACACTCATTTGTATGAATTCATTGACTAAATTCATTACTTTACTCTGATCTGAGACTACGCTAAACACGTAAGCAGAGAAAGCCAAAAACAAAAAGCTCCACTAATGAATATGATATTTACACTGAATCAAACGGCCACCTGAATGACGTGCAATGATGGACCCTAAGAGAATTGTCAACAATCCTGCTACTCCACTGATATTCTTAGCCTCTGTCAGCTCATTGTTTTTGGTTGTATGGCACATTTAAGTTTGTCTCAGTCTAAGTGCTCTTATCATCCTCACTTCCTCCAGCTGTTTTTAGCAGAGAATGCACCAATAATCGCAGGTTAAGGTAGATGGAAACACACAGATCTGAAGACAGTCAGTTTTTCTGCTCCCAAATGGGAGCAGAAAAACTTTACAAGCCGAATTCCTGAATGTCACATTGTGGTTTTTAAACCTTATAGAGGTGAAGCAGTAAAATAAATAAATGTAAAATAATCTTTCCCCTTAAAGATTTTCCCTCATAATTATTATACGGACAAATGAGGCACATAAAAGTAGAAAGACAACAATACAAACACACACACACACACACACACACACGCACACACACACACACATTAAAGGAGCAGTAGTTACCATAGTATCAAGGCCAAGAGTCAGGAGCATGAGGAAGAAGATGATGGCCCAGAATGGAGACAGAGGAAGTCTGGTCAGAGCCTCTGGATACACCACGAACGCTATGCCTGGACCTGAAACACACACACACACACACACACACACACACATTTATATAGAAATAGAAATGCACATACACCGTCTCTACCTCAGGTAAAAAGATTAAACGTGTTCAGGTGCGTCTCAGTGAGCAGCGCCGGCCTGCTGCTTCTGCCTGCTGGTCTGGTGTCTTACCTTCATCCGCCACCTTCTCTATCGGCACCTTCAGCTCATGTGCCATGAAACCAATGACTGAGAAGATGACAAACCCAGCAAATATACTGGTGGCACTGTTTGTACATGTCACAATAATAGTGTCCCTGCAGGGGAAAAGAGGAAAGAGACAAGAGAGAGTCTAAATAAGTGAACATCTCCTTTAGTTTCCGCAAGACTGCTGTAATCTTTAAAACATGAAATAATTATTAAATGATATTATGCTCTTCTTTATTTAATACAGGACATCGCTGTCTTGTGTGCACACGGATAAGAGATACAACAGTGCCCTCTGGTGTTGGGAATAAAAACTGTCTGCTCTAAAAAGGCATTTACAGAAGGTGTACACGAGGGGGCGCACTACTTCAAAACTAGGGTTGAGTCAACTTGTCAGACACAGTCAACAAAAAAGGAAATTAAGGATTTTTTTTTAAAATACTATTTGTTTTATTGTATGTTCATGTACAATGTACTGCTGTATGAGGAATGTGTGTGTGTGTGTGTGTGTGTGTGTGTGTGTGTGTGTGTGTGTGTGTGTGTGTGTGTGTGTTCCAGAAAAATATCAATAAATACAAAGTCACAGAGGACAGGGTTGATTTTTTTATATTCATATACATTTCCTAAAACAATGTTCTACATGACTGTGAATGTGTTTCATGAGTTTCAGCTGTGTGTTTTTACATGAGTAAAATCATCTGATCTGGTCTGACAACACGATTTAAATCATGAAATCAACCAACACTTACAACATAAGCATAAACTGCAGAATTTATGATCCGATTACTATGACAAAACAGCTGTTCAGTTTTTCTTAAACTACTGTAAAACTGTATATTCTTACGTTCATATGTAATGTCTTAGTCTTTACATCAGACAGACATTTAACAGCTACACATAAAAAAATCTGAAAACTGTAGTAGTCTCCTGTTGTTTCAAAACAACGGTCTTGAGTGTTACAGTGTCACTGACAAAGACAAGCTGAAATGAGCCTCAGCCGAGCTTCTTATCTGCACATAAAGCTGTCGGCACACAGTGGCCCCTAATGTCAACCAGAGAAAATAAAGAAACGCTGAACTGCCGGCTGCAAACAGGTCCATTTATTATCCACATACAGGTCTACAGTAGCATCATGTGTCTGTGGTGACAGTTTGAATTTGTCTGCCAGAAGCATGGTTTACCTTTTGTGTGTTTACCTGTAGCAGTTATTGTGGAACTTATTGTAAGAAGAGAGAGTGATGAGGCCTCCCCAGGCGGCCGACAGAGAGAAGAAGATCTGAGTGGCTGCGTCTTTCCACACCTGACAGAGGGAGAGGGGAGAGAGCTGCGGGTAAAGAGCAGGAAAAAGGAAAAGCTTTTTTGGTGCTGTTTATGGAGACGAGTGAGCAAACATCAGGCACCTTGGCATCATTGAGTTTCTCCCATTTTGGCGTGATGAAGTAGAGGATGCCGTCGCCGGCACCGGGGAGGGTCACTCCTCTGATCAGCAGGATGACCAGCACCACGTAGGGAAATGTGGCGGTGAAATAAACCACCTGAGCAGAGAGGGGACAAGATGAGGCAAAATGAGATGATAACTAACAATGAAAAAAACTTTAAATTAAACCAGTAAATCAAGTGGTGCTAAATAAAATGTGTTTTGTGCCATTTTAAAACATAATTCTAAAAGTGTCACAGACTCACTACTTCTGTACTAAACAACATTTCTTAGGCAGTATGTTTTTGAGAGATTATTTCCTGCAGGTGCCAACTACCTGAAATAACCAGCAAGAAATGCCCCAAATTTACATGATCTCTCTCACAGGAACCGTTCCTTCCAGGTTTGATGTGTTGCATGTTGCCTCTATGACCACTAGAGGGCAACACGATACAAGAATATGATCTGAATTTTCTCCAGCTCCTGGATACATTCGCTTCCAAGAAAACACGTTTCCTCCACTAAGTTGTGTTTCCTCCAATTAAGAGGAGAATCCCCAAAGTGCCGATGAAAGATGGCTGCCACGTAAAGTGATATTCAGTTCCAATTTTGAATGAAGCAATGGCAGTAATCTTCTCACTCTTTCTCTGTATTTTTTTCCTCCCAACAAGAGAATTAAAATGCTCCCGGTGGTGAATCCCAACACCCACCACTGCTCTGACACTGAGGCCCTGCTAAAGGAAAAGAACCCTGCCTATATTTTTATTTTTAAAAAATGCCTATGAACATTAATTTAAAGGTAAGACTGGAGATAGACTGAAGACTGATGAAAAGAATCATCTACTTAAGTTGCCTTTACATTCACATCTACTTTATATTTAAAGGCATAAATCAAATATTGATATTTTCATGCTTTTTTTCCAGTTACGTTACATCTAAAACCTATTTGAGTTTCTGTCTATTTTCTTATTTTAGATCTGAATCTGAAAGTGAACCAGTTATCAGAACTTGAAGCTGTTTGATTTAAACACCAGACCTGCAGATCTCACTTCTTGTATGTCACACGTTTCATCACTAGGTGGCACTTTCATCACTGAGGAGAAAACTGAACACACCTCCAAGTTTCCCTTCTGCAGCTGGTGACAAAGGTGCAAACAGCAGAGACGAGAGGATTAGTTTATGGAGTCTTTGCGATGTGTTACCTTCCCTGATGACTTGATTCCTTTGGCTAAAGAAGCGTAGACGATGATCCAGGCCAGGAAGAGGCAGCCTGCCAGAGGCCAGCGAATGTCTCCTGGAAATTCAATCCCTTTAGAGATGTGCAACACATTGTACCTGCAGGAGTGATTCAAACAGCAAAACTCAGCCTGAAAACTACAAACACTATACACATAAAAAATGTAAACCTGCATGCTGCAAAGCCTTTTTAGAAAGCCTTTAGGTATGTATATTACTGAAACATACAAGTCTTAAGACTAAATCTGTTTCCAAAACAAATCAACTGGATTCAATTTTTTTAATTCAATTTTTTTTCCCTCAATTTTTTTAATTCTAGTGCAGATGAATGACTTATTCTGTCTTGTTTTAAGACACTGACACTCATTTATAGTTGTATGTGTTTTGCATTTTGTCCTGGAGATGTAGTATCTGTTCTTTTCACTGGAAATTTACTTTACACTTGTTTTAAAAAATATGATTTGGGTTGAAACAGTTGTAAAACTGATTTTTTTTTTTTTTTTTTTTTTGTATGTGTGTGTTAAATATAAGATTTAGTGGTCCTCTTCTAGACCCAAAAAATTTGTCCCTGTGAACTTTTTGCCACTGCCAGAAGTCAAATATCTGCATGAGATGGGAAATTATGTGATTATTCTCATCTGTGGACATAAAAAAACAAATTGTACGGGTCTAATTTTTGTTTCTATACAATTTAACTTCTGCTGTTTGTTGCCAGTCAGAGGATCAACTCACTTGAAGTACTCCTCACTGGGGCTGACGTAGGTCTTGTTGCCGTCCACAGTCATGTTTAACAGTTTGGTCAGGTTCCCCACAGTATTTGCGGATAGACAGAAAGAGGAGTTCTTGATGGAGGTGATGTTTCTGTCTCGCAGGATGCACGAGTCTGTTCCAATCAGAAAGCAACACACGTCAGCGGGGAGAGAGACTGGCAGAGTGCAGCTGTGGGACAGACTTCACTGTCCACTCAGGTTTTCACACTGAAAGCAAAGTGGGAGTGAACAGATGGATCTGATTTATAGAAAGGAGGAGTGACAGGAGGCTGCTGCAGCAGTGTGTGCAGCGTGGAGCCTCAGTGGGAGTCGGAGTAGACTTAGCTCTTCTAGATACATAGCACAGATATGCACAATGAAAATCATTCTGTGCCTCATTTCAGATACTTAGATAGAAAGAACCTGCCCTGCTTTTGCCTGCACAAAAAAATCAGGTCAAAATAGATAAAATAGCTTTTTATATGACTCACATTTGTTAAACTGTGAAAATGTTAATGCTGCTTTGTGCTCACAAAACTCTGCTCTACATTCAAGACAAAAGACTTTATTAAATCAATACTGAGAATAACATCCGACACAGAAGTAACCCGGCTACTCAGTTATAGAGAAAGACAGATGTTTCTGCAGCTGGACAAAATAACACAAACACTTGAATCAGGTAGGACACATGACCTCAGAACATGGTCTGAAAATAACCACATAGATAAAGATACTGTTGAAATACAAATGTAAGATTATAGAGTTCACAAAATGCATTATTTGCAGGGCCTGTGCATCAAATTGCAAAGGTCTCCGAATAATTTTATCCAACTCCACTACATGTGCAAAATATATTAATATATTACAGTTTGCATAATTCATCTAATTCCTGTTCTTTTATTAATAAATTGAAATTTTAAGATACTTGTGATGCAGATTTTTTTTCTTACTGCTTATATCGTTATTTACCTCATTCATAAGATTGAGAGAGAGGGAGGGAGAAAGAGAGAGAGAGAGAGAGAGAGTGGCAGAGGGACCACAGTGTTGAGTGGGCCTGTAGTTGCAGTCGCAGCCAGCAGGGGTCAGTCTCGGGCTCACTGCAGCACTGCAGCAGCTCGGTCAGTACAGTAAATTTGTCAAGCAAGCAGTTTTTTGTGCTGAATTCACAGAATCGCTAAAGGCAAAATTTTACACAGAATGAGCGGGATTTCGGTAATTATTCGACGCAGATCGACGTAAAGCGTCTCCGAGTCCCTTCCCGCGCATTTTCTCACAGTCAAAACATGATTTTATCTACAGTGTCATTAAGATCAGACCAATACAGACTGATCCAGCTGTACACAGCAGCTTTTAAACATAAAGCACTGCTGTAATCATGTCATCAAGTCATTATCACACGAAATAAGAATCGAAAATATATAAAAATGTTTGTCTCCGAGTTGAGGCCCTGCTCACATGTCACTGGCCTCTGCAAACACATAAATGACGTGCTCTGAATTTAAAGCGTCTGAGGGTGAAAACACCGCAGAGATCACAGGTCAGGATTCATTATAGTGCAGGACACCTCAGCTGAGGGAGTCATGACGCATTGCGCATTGTGAAGAGAGAGGGGTGCTTTTAGTGTGTGTGTGTGTGTGTGTGTGTGTGTGTGTGTGTGTGTGTGTGTGTGTGTGTGTGTGTGTGTGTGTGTGTGTGTGTGTGTGTGAAGGTGTGTGTCTTACCTAACAGCAGCATGTCTTTGTCCTTACATTCCACCGTGTTCCACTCATTCCTACAGTTAGCCCATGGCAGTGAGCCCTTCAACGAAGCGAACAGGTAGTACAGTGTCCAGCACATTATAATATTATAGTATATGGCTATCAAGACAGATATTATCAACATGGCAATCCCGCAACCTAAAATAAATAAATGAGACGAAATATATAAATTACTCTTAAGAAAAAGTAGAGAAGTCTTCATGAGAAGAAATGAGTTTTTTATTTGTGAATTGTCCTTCAGTGGATTAGCTGTGCCAGTTTACCTTGTAGGGCTGGGATGCATTTCCACACTGACACGGGGCCCTGGCTGGCAAACTGGCCCAGGGAAACCTCCATCAAAAAGATTGGGATCCCGGCAATGCCCAGCATTGTCAGGTAGGGGATCAAAAAAGCTCCTGCAAGGAAATTAAACAGCAGGCTACAGAGCGCAGCTTACAGAGCCACAGGAAGACTGTCTAAAAATCAAATGAACATGAATACACATGTGGGCTGCACACGTCTCATCTGCTGATATTTAAACTACACACAGTCCGGATCATTACGCTGAGTAATGAATAAAAATTATCTTTACATGGCTTCGAGCAAATAATGATATTAATAGGCTAATAATAATAATAAAATATGTAATACAAATAATAATAATAATAATAACCACATTTTTCACAGTATTTTTGTGCAGTTTTCTTTCTATTATTTCTCTTATTTTTCTGTCTTATTCCTATCTTATTTATTTTCATTATATTTTTCGTAGGCTGGTTAAAGGCCTACAATGACTTCTGGGATATACATTACAAATATCTCACCAGAAAAAATAAGAAATAATTCAAGTCTGATTTATAAAGAGGCAAAAAAAGATCGATTTTTTTTAAAACAGATTTTTTGTTTGTTTGTGTGTCAGGAATTAAAGCCACTGGCCCTGAACTCTTACCTCCACCATTTTGGAAGGCAAGATAAGGGAACCTCCACACGTTTCCCAGTCCCACCGCATAGCCAACCATGGACAGAATAAAATCCAGTTTATTTGACCAGTTTCCTCTGGCCTTATTCTCATCTCCCCCATCGTCATCATCGTCAGCCTGAGAGGAAGAAACACTCATTCATTCTCCAAAATAAAAACCACCAGCCTGGTGGCAATAGACTCCAAGTTCCATCGTTAGGGAAAATAAAAGAACATAAAATATGAACAGATGAGCAATAATCTTCAGTCAACACCCAACCAACAAAATTTTTTTTTTATCCTTCTTGTTCATTTTGTTTTACGGTTAGAGAAGCTTTTTTCAGTCAGAGTTCAGCAGCTTTCCAAACACTGTATATGAAACTCATGTTGATCTGCACTTACAGGCCAAAGCGCCTGAAATTACATCCAACAATCCAAAAGAGGCGCTTAAAAGAAAAGGAAGCAAATACTAACTAAATAATTACAATTGCACCACTGGATCCTTTTAAATTCACACAAGAGCCTGTATGGAGATTCACATAAATAAACGCCGTGCATGGGAATGTGTGCACGTGTGATGGGGGTGGGGGGTGTGGTTCCCCCGCGGGGTTTGGAAGCAATCCGCAGTCCCATGTAACACCGTGCTGTCTATCAGCCGGATAACACCTGGGCTTCTGGGCCGTACCAAGTGTTTCTGCCGGGAGCAGCAGGGAACACCGAAAATACCGCGAGAGTTTGATTTAATCATCATCTTTAAGCGTGTGAGCAAAAAAATAAATAAATAAATAAAGCTGAACAATCACCCGGAAATTGGTTTATTAGCTACATCTACAAAGACAAATAGTTTCGTTTAGGAGGAATGTTTCCATCTGATCTGATCATCCATCACACTCATTAATAAATCACAGGCTTCCTCCGTTTTTTGTTCTCCCGGATATTTAGCTGACATCAGCGGGTTTGAAAGTTTTGACGGCGCATCAGATTGGTGCAGAGGGACCAGGACTCGAGGCTGCGCACAGCAGGGACGCCAAATAGTTCAGAGTCCCCCCCCAAAAAATAACCTACTGCACATTACATGCAAGGATTCAGCCTTTGCAGCTTGGGTATCAGTTTTTAGGTTGGTTCTACACAATTTATCAACACATTAATTCAGCAGTCTGTGTTTAAATGAACCACCACCATGTGGCTTTATGGGAACTTAAATACAGCCTGAATCACAAAGAGATAATTGAATCAGAGGCCACAGTGTTTTTAGATTGTTAAATATCAATTATTTCTACACATCCTGATATGAAGGACCGGCCTCTTCATGCTCCTTTTTTAGGCCATAATCCGAATATCAAGCCACAAGCATCCACTGATTCAGCTCGTAAGTTACAACACAGGAACATTTTTAAGCACATCTGTGCAGCCACAAACCCACAGACCACCGACTGGAAAAGCACTTTTTTTTCCTTTTTTTTTTTTTAAAGGCGATCACATTACAGCTCAGCAGCAGCTCATCACACATCAGCAGCACTGATCTACTGAAGCTCTGCGTGGCGGTGAGAGCTCCCAGGGGTGTGCACCTTCCCTGTGTGGAGACAGCAGGTTCATCCAGTCAGCTGTCTTATCAGCGACACACGGAAACATCCACACCGCACCCGCTTCCAGACCAACCGCTCTCCGTTAAAGAAACGGTTCATTTAGCTGACTTACCCCCGCCACGGTGCCGGGCTGAACAGACGTGTTCCCATCTGTTCCCAGTATGATGGTGGTCTGGCTCATAGCCGTCCAGTTGCCCGCGGTGTTGTTCTGCTCTGCGGTGGCCCGCAGCGGGTCGCCGTACTGGGCGGACCCCCCGCGGGCCGAACAGGCGGAATCCTTCCTAAAGGCCGAGTTGGTGGCCACGGATCCAGGGACCGCTGGTGGGGTGCTTTTAAACGTCCCATACGCTTTATTAGCGTCCGGTTCTCCCGGGTTATTTTCCGTGGGACAAAAAGTTTTGCTCTCGTTGCACGGAGGCGGCGGTTGAGGCGCCGGGTGATGGTGAGGGGCGGGCGGCGGGCACGGAGCAGAGTTGTCCGGTTTGTTTGCTGTAAGTCCCGCAGCTCCGTCGGACTGCTGCGCCGGGATGTAGCCGGTAGGCGCGCTGGCGCTGGCCGGTTGTTTGGCCATGTCTCTCTGGTCAGAGAAATCCTGGAACATGGGAGTGACAAATCAGCAAGACAAAAGGCGGCAGAGCGACAGACAGCGTGAGGCTGGGAGGCTGCTGCAGCCCATCTCTGCTCTGGGACTAAAAATGCTCAATTCTCTTTCTGCAACGTTTTTCTGCAGCATGTTCTGGCTCTGGCTGCTCTATAGTTTCAGCTCACAGTCTACCGGGTGTGCTGGTGTGTGTTTGCGTGTGTGTCTGTGGGGGGTGGGTGTTGGAGGGAGGGGGGTTGCTTTGCTTCTCCAGTTCTCGCTTTCTGCAAGATTCTTTAATTTTACGCCCCATTTCCCCCTCATGTCATTCAGCCACACACATCCACTGATTTTTATGGGCAATAGACAAGCTGCTGCGGGTCTCTCGGTGGCTCCGCTCTCCCCGGCAGGCATGCAAGATCACCGGCGTTACAGCAGTGAACGGACCCGAGGCGGCGGAATTACAAATGATTCCCTTAAATTTAGCTTTGAGGGGGCGGGAGAGCAACCAGAAAAACTCCCCAGACTCTAAAAAAAAGAATGGTGGTTATTTAAAAAAAAAAAAAAAAGACACTCTTGATTGATTAATGCTTAGTTTTGCTGTTAATTAGTGGGAAAATATCGAAGTAACTGCACTTGCCTGTATAATGGATTCTGTTTAAACAGAAAACAAATAACCTAAATAAGAAATTAGGTAAAATGGATTAAAATTCAACTTTGACACATTCAAACTTTTTAAAAGCCAGATTAAAGGATTTTACAGTAGAAAAAACAGTTAGATTGGTGACGGGATGAAGTGAAGAAAGTTTGTAATTTGGAGACACAGCTGCATTTCAGCACCACGGACAGCGCAACTAACCCAACGTGCCAAACTGCCTTTAAAAAAAAAAGGGGTGAAAATAACCAGAAACTAGCTGAGAACAAGTTCCTAAAACAGATGAAAGTGCAGGTGGAAAAGTAAATAAAGAGTTTTGGGACACTCACCATGTTTTTTGCAAAGCTCTGCTGGCAGGCTGGAAACAGCTGTAAAAAGACGAGGAGAGGACTGGAAGCGGACTGGCTGTAGCCGCGCAAAGCACCAAGTGCAAAGCTTTTCTATGGCTCCGTGGGAAAGAGCGGAGTTTGCGTCAGTGCAGAGCAAGGTGCCCTTCGCGTGACATTTTCTTGATAATAGGAGTTTGATAAATCATTGGCCTTGGATTCGGATTTTTAAAGGGACAACCGAAGCCAAAGACGACGGGGGCGCGTGTGCGTGCGTTCTGATTACGCACGGTGCATGCGTGAGCGCTGGACGGAACTCTTTCAAAGCTGATTAATACACTTGTCTCTAGGGATGTGTAGGATGCTCTCACACACACACACACACACACACACACACACACACACACACACACACACACACACACACACACACACACACACACACACACACACACACACATCACACAACACAGGTCGTTAGGGTTAAAGATTTCCGGGTTTAGGCGAATACTGGAGAGGATCTCACTGCTACATCACAGTGCACGCGGGTGTAAATTATAGGTAGCCTATTTGCACTGTGCTGAGTCGTGTTTCTCTGGTACAGTTACAATTACAGTAACCACTCCTGGAAAGAGGTATCTGCCGTCCACATGATTCTTGGTCTCATAGAAAAACTTTGTTCTTTCCGTCATCGACATTTAGGCCTAAAAATGCAGAAAGTAGACAAAAGAGAAAGTTAGACTTTAAAAGTGACTATTTCAATGATTATATATAGAAGACAAGGCTGGCGTTATTTATGTATTAATATTAGGTTATAGTAAGCTACACAGACATACCATGACGCATACTTAATTGTAGGAAGTTGTAGAAGTAAAATTGATTGTTAAAAACGAGGTGCTAAAAATGGTCTGAACTATAAATAGTTTTTCCACTTGGCGGGTTTTACGCACAGCGCGCTACAGGATCTATACGTTCCTTTGTGCGTCACTGAAAGGAGCGATGATCAAGTTTAAAAAAAAAAAGAAAAAAAGAAAAAAGAAAAGGGGGCTAGGTCCTTGTATGGCTACTCATTTGTTCAGGTCTTACGCAAGAAGGAGGCCTTTTTTTCTGAAATCACGTGTGTCAGGAGGAACCGGAGCCAACCACTGGAGCCTGGACTGGAAGCAGTGACAGTGGAGGGGGGAAAAAAGGTGGCATACTGTAGAATCTGAAACACTGCATTGCGCATACTATTGTCCAAGTCTCACTTTAAACCCGCAATTCACACGCAAGACCTGCCTGTAGTGACTTATCCCAATACTAAACAGACACACGCGGCCTCGTTTGTCTCATCAATTAAAGAGAACTTGTTGATTATAAACAGTTGTGTCTTCAGGCCTCCAAACATTAGACCATCACACTGTCAGTGAGCGGTTCAAGGGCTGAAGTCAAAACACACACAAGCACACACAGACTATAGTCTATAAACACTCACACATACGCATACTAGGCTACCACAGGGGCGGGAAATTGATTTCGTTGCCTATAAAATGTTTGATTCTGACACTTTATGGCAACATTGAAATGTTTTTGCTTGATAAAGTGAAACAGCTCGGGCCCTCTCGTCTGACTGACTCTCTACAACTGGTTTTACACTGGACGCTAATCTCACACCTGACAGTCCCATTATAAATGTGGTAACAAAATTAACCAGTTAGGCGTGTGCGTTGTTGCCTAGCAACCACGTTGTTTAGCTAGGTCTTGTTTGAGGACAAGCGATAAAGCCAGGCGGGACATAGGCCTGTAGGACAGATAATAATAATAATAATTTATTAAATAAAATACAATAATAATAATTATTATTATCATAATAAAATTGCCCGGCAGAATGTGTATTTTTTTAATAATACACTGGCCTATTTAATTGATGTTTTCGTCTTAATAGAAATCATTAGGCAAATTTTACATGTATTCAGTCATGTGAAAGGCCTACTAGCTATAAGGCGAGAGAACTGCCCAACATTAAAGAGCTACATCGTTTAAAAATATATATATTTTTATCATATTTTAACATAATTTGCACACACCCAAACCCTGAAGGAAAACCCCCACAGGCCTGTGTTTTAATAAACTAACAAACTACAATAACTCTTAATCCTCTTTAGCGCCTTTCTACGGAATCATTGAAATCATGTGGCCTGCTGGATGCCCTGTGTCTAACCTGTGCTACTTTCACGACAGCTGAGCAGGTTTGAGGCAGTCTCCCTGCTGGCATCAGTGTGGTTACACCGGGACACTGAGTCCCTCACAGGGCCGCTCACTCATTATGCGCGCTGCGCTCTCTCCGCTTGTAAATCTCCGTCCGCTGCAGATAAGAGGCAGAGGCGGCCGCTGCCTTGACTTTAATTACATTGTCAACAGAGAATAATTGTAATTGATTTCTGCTCCTCTTCCAGACTCTGCTGAACACACGGACTGACAGTGTTACACACGCACACACAGGTGCACACACGCGCGCACGCACGTACGCACGTCATGCCAAGTCTCCTAGTTTTGATTCTCACGAGAAGCAGCAGAACAGCTGCAGAGCTTTGCACACATGCAGCAAAACACAGGCCACAGGAAAGAGCTTCAATTGGTTTCTTCACTTTATTATTTTTTAAAGGCTTTTAAACGTTTTTGCAAAAGGCTCGTCTTTAGAGAACCACCTTCACAGACCGCCTGTGCTTGATTTGACTAAACATTTGTCTCAAATTCCGGTTTTTATTTGGAGTTGAACTAACCGCCTCGCGGATGGGGTTTCTGGGTGTCTCCTCGTGCTCGTTAATTACGTGGAGCTCGTGTAATTAATTGATCACTCCCACTGTTGCCTGACTGATAAGAAACCGCATCCATCTGAGGCGCCTGGAAAGCAGTGATTCAGAGGAGGAGGTCATCCAGAGGCCCACGGCTCCCCTCATCATCATCATCATCATCATCATCATCATCATCATCATCATCATCATCAGTCCTGGGTGACAGAGGCCTCACTTTATAATTCGTGTTTGGCCTTTTTCTTGATTCAGGTCGCAATTAGGTTTCCTAAAGGTGTTCAGGGTGTAGGCCAGTAAGGGGCCACCCCAAAGAAACACCCTAAACAACCTAAAAATAAGCGTTTGAATCTTTTGAGGAGGTTATAAGTAAAGTGAAACAAAATGCAGCAAAGATTTTTGACTTTTTATATGATAAATAACAATATGTTTCCTTCTGAATGAGCCCGGAGACACAAAATTGACTCTTTCACTACGTGCCTCAAAAACATGACACAAATAACATCATCAAGGTATCTAGTTAAAGACAGCTTATATCAAATACTACAAAATTAAAAAATCAGTTTCAGCTTTAAAACTGTTTTCTGTTATGTGACAGAACATGTCATCATGCTTGTTTATTTAGCAAACAGCACAGCAGAGAGAAATGTCTGCGTAGATTCATCTCAGGTAGAAAATGAAACTTGGAAAAATTCATTGGACTTTGGTTGAAGAGCCGATAGGACAGCTCACATCTTTTCCTGCCTGTTCTTTTGAGCATACATGATATTTTGTGTTGTATATATGCAGACTGGACTGTACTGATATAACAGAGGCAGTAGAAATACATGAGAAGAGGTGACTGTCAACTCGTGTGAGACAGGCAGCCAGCTCCTCTCTGCTCCTCCTCCTCTTCCTCCTCCTCCTCTGCCTCACAGGGGGCGACACTTCTCTCACAGTCCAGGCTTCATCATCTCAGGCAGAGAAGGAAGGAAAAAATCTTTAATTGTAAGCAGAGTTGCTCAATGAAGTATGTAAAGAGGCTTCAGTCAGCCATTTTTTTTAAGCTTAAATTCATTTTGCACTGTCCCAGTAAACTCATGGAAGATGGATGACGCCCGTGGCGAGATCTCACACAGCTCAAAGTGGGACAATAAGGAGGAGAATTAAGAGAAATACTTGGCAAAAGTACAAAATCTCTTTAACAAAGAGCTGGCAGCCGATTCCTCTTCATGTTTTTTTCCTTTTATTGGACATTTTGATCAGGCAGGGATGCATGTGAGTATCGGTGCATGATGAGAGCGGTCTAAACCACTTCCTGTCAGTGCGGTTTTTCAGGTCTAAAGACATTAAAGGTTAAGACTGGATTTAAAAAGGAAACGTTTTTAGACTTATAGGTTTCATTTAATTGTTGTTTCAACAGGACTGACTGTATTTCAGTGTGTAGCTGGGACCTGCTTCAGACTGAAATAGAGTCAGTGGACTGCCCTTGAAACAAGGATCATATGTAACCTAGAAATGTAAAAACTTTACTTTTCATTTGACCTGCAGATCACCAAAATAAGAGCTTTCTGCAGTTTAATTGTGTTACCATATTCTTAATAGATGAAGCTCACACGCAGGAAATCTCACTCAACATTGTGTTTTTTATTCCAAGGCACAGAAACAATTCTAACATTTCAATCATCAAAATCAAGTGTTTAATTTAATCTTACTCCCACATTTTGTGAATACATCATGTCAATAAAAAAAAGTGGGCTGTATGTTCTGAATGTGGTACTGCATGATGGCCAACGTTATTGCAGGCTGTAAGTCTGCTTCCTGTCTCGAAGGTCAAAGGTGACCAACAGCGAGCGAGGATCCTTCTTGTTTTTACGCACCGTTATCTTTCCACGGAGCTCCTCCCCTAATGAAGACAGCAAAGAGAGAGTTTGTTTTACATTGGAGACCGGCAATCACTTCACTGGTCACAAATATGTCATTTATATTTTAAGAAAAACCTCAGTGATATCATGAAACAGCTAGACACTAGGTTTTAGTAAGTGTAACTCAAACAGGACTAAGTAGAGCATTTGTCGGGAACTATCTTCAGCTGCGGATTAATACACATTTGTAGAGCTAATGCGGGAGTGTACATTGTGTTGACACATTTATGGTAATGAAAGAACATGTCAAAAAACAAAAAAACAAAACGACAGTGAACTGACAAATTATTTAAACATGTATGTAAACTTATTCACGTTTCCCCATTCACTTTTATCCCAGTGGGTGGATTTCGTTTTTGTTCCCCTTAGAGAAAGTTTAAGCAAATAAAACTGCTCTTCATTCACTCCCCCTGATATCCAAGACCATAATTTCTCCGTCTTTATATCAGAAAAACATCAAAAGGCAGAAAACAATTTCACCGAGTCAGACATCGATCAGCGTGTTCGTAAAGAAAGGGAAATGAATAACTGCTCATAAAAGGAAATCTTCCCGATGCCCTGCAGCAGCACAGTGCTGCTGAGCTCAGGCCTCTGCAGCATGAGCGGAGACGCACTGGCGCTTATAGAAATGATGATGTGTGTAAAGGGGACGTGGTTTAATGTATGTTAATAAGCAGGATTGTGTGTGAGTGTGTATGTGTATGAGCAGACCTGCTGAAACCTCCAGATGGCGGCGAGGAGGAAGCGCGTTTACAGTACGACGCACGAGCGACTGGGAGGCCGGGAGAAGACGCTGATGATTATGACGCATAACCATTCTGATTAACTTCACGTTTGATTGCTGGAGGTAAACGAATGTTTATCCAAATGGCAAACAAGCATCCTCTCACCCCCCTCACTCCACCTCCTCCACCTCCCCCTCTCTGAGCGCCACACGCTCCTCATCGCTGGAGGTTAGAGGAGGACGAGGAGGGAGGAAAATGCTGACTGTGGCGCTGTCTCTAGCGAAGTGTCCGCCATCACTGCTGCTGTCACGTCTCACTCGTTACCATGCCAACGCCACTGTCATGGAGTCCGCTGCTGGCTCTGGGTCTGTCACTCCACTGCAGAAACGGCTGGAGCATTTACGCTGTGGGTGTTTTTCCAACCGCAAGAACCAGAAGATAACAACTGAACAAGAGCTGAAGTCTAAAGGAACATCTGTACATTTTCACATCTGGCTGCTGAACAGAAAGTGCTCTTGTTGGTGAGGTGCCAGACTCACCAACAAGCATAGGTGGAAATTTTACAAACAGCATAGTAAACTGCAAAATTCATAATGTTACAAAGTCCTTTACAGCATTTAAAGCCAACAAGTGACCAAACCAAAGACATGCAAACAAGCAAACAACAAACAAACAGAGCACAGCTGCACTCTCCAGCCTGAGTAAACCACTCTACAGTCCTAACAGAAAAATGAGCATGATCCCCTTTAGTGCTGGTTCTGGACATCGGGACTGTTAAGACGGATCTCAGGCTGTGATCCACCTCGAGGAATTAGCAAACCCTATGATATAACTAGGAGCCACGGCCTTCAGGGTAATCAGAAACACACTATTCAGTGTAAATGTGACCCGTCCCGCCCCCTAGGTCATGTTTGTCTATGTCTCATATTATCCATTCACTGTTTCCTGCTTTATTTGTAATACTCGTCCTTCCTCTCATTTCAGATCATTCACTTCCTGCCCTTGCGTGTTTCCCGCCTGAGTGACCGCCTGCTCCGCCCTGATTTGTTTCACCTGTCCCTCATTACCCTTCCCCTCCCTTGTGGATTTAATCTGTCTCAGTGCCAGTTTGTCTTTGTACCGCATGTCAAACCTTCCAGCTTTTTTCCCCAGTGTGCTTCCGGTTTCACTGATCTCTGCCGCTTTACCTGGACCTCACCTTCATCTTAGCTCCGCCTTCGCCCCCGACTGACCTCCTGTGTGCTGAACTGCTTGCAGGTAAAGGCCTGTTTGTTTCAGTTGTTACAGTAAAGGTACTAAACTATATCAATTGACCTTCCTTCCTAACTCTAGTGAGGAGCCTTGCTGCTGCATTAAATAAGTTGAGGTGGGAAATGGATTTAAAGTTACAGTTAATTTAACAGATTTAATGACTTTTTCCAAGATCAGCAGAAGAAAGTTAAAAAGAAAGTTAAGTTAAGTTTCTTAACAGTTCCAATGTCCAGAATCAGGACTGAAGGGGGTCAAGCTCGGGCGTTGGAAGTTTTTCTTTGGGCTGTGCTTCATTAATGCTGGCGCCTTCAGATGACAGAAACCACAGTGAGATTTGTGGCTCTCGTATATCTAGTAAAACACTGTGTGTACACTGACCAGAAGCTTTTTACTGTAGCCAACGGACAGAAATGTTGCGCAGCCAGAAAAATGACGTCGCCTCTTACAAAAAACTAAAAAGACACTGTTCTGTCCCCACACTCCATCACCAACTTAATGAACTGAGTCAGTGGTCAACACCATGGAGGCAAGACGACCCAACTGCAACAGAAAAGGTCAATAACACACACAAGTCTGGTTTGTGTTTATCGTGTGGCTAACACTGGTGATCTCAGTGTAAAGGGTGATGTGTCGCCTGTCTGCATCTGACTTATAGGATTCTGACTGAAGACTCAGATCTCTGCAATCTAAACCTGAAAAACAGAAATCCACTGGGATCAGCTGGTAGTTTCAGTTCCTCTTCCTTCAGGCATCTCTCCTCCCAGATTTCAGGTGGCGCTCAACCTCATGCAGATCTCCCGAAAGTAGCCAACGCAAAAAACCAAACAGCATCTACAGTGGCTTCAGACCCCTTCACTTTTTGCTTACCTTGTTTTAAATAAATAAAATTGCCACTTTTACTCATTAATTTCCACTCAATATCCGATAGTGAGGAAGTGAAAACATGTTTTTGGTAAATGAAAGCTTTCAGTTTTAGATTTTTATTAAATTTGCAGAAATTTCTGTGGCATTATGGGTTCCTGAGTGTAGATTAAGGGGAAATATGGCAATTTCATCCATTTAAAATAATATTATATTTATAACACAATATTGTGAATTTCCAGATACATTTCCATTAATGTCAATGAAAACAAAACAAACAAAAACTTTGCTTTCACTCATTTTATAGGAAATGACACAAGGAGCCTCAATTCCTCACTAGCTGTAGTCTGGTTAGAGCAACAGAGCTCATGGGAGGCAGCGGGTGGCTGCAGTCAAACCAATGAAGTTCAAAGAAATAATTGCTTGACCTTTGGTAACCTTTTGTTAAAACAGAACTGACAGAGAAAAAGGGGTTTGGGACAAAAGACGAAAAAAAAAAACTGCGACCAATGCTCCAACTCCTCCCTCATGTTTCCGATTAAACTATTGAAACATACAAGCAACGACGGAGTGTCTGTTCCGTCGTGGTGCGACTGCAGCAGCTCGGCTGTAATCAGTCAGACCAACCTCCCCGTGGAAGAGGGCCACGGTGCCTTCAGTAAACTGGCCACTCAGATGCTGGGAGAAAGAGTTAACCATGTGTGGAAATGAGTCGGGGAACGGAGCCGGGCTTTCACCACAGTGTCGTACATCAACATGCCAGTGTCATTAAGCACAAGCAGGCCCACAGAAACAGCCCATCTCAGCCCAGCGCAGTCTTTCTCCATGAAATTACACTGGAAATACACGGCTCGCATTAGTGATTCATTTAAACTGTTGTCATTTACATTTTAACCACTTGGCTCACACTCACTACAGTGTCTGCAGCTCCATACAGCGAGAGCAAGAGTAGAGTAAGCTGCAGTGCTTCAATACTACGACTCATCATTTTCAGTTTTCACAGAAAATGCCCACAGAGAGGACTGGTCCGACCTGATCTTTACCTGGACTTTATGTCCTTATGAAAGCAAAGCTTGGGGAATCTATGGAGTTGAAAAACATTTCTCCTGAGTGGCGACTTGTGATAATCAAATTTTCAACTAGATTTTTAATAATTAACGTGAATACGGACACATTCCCAAAGGTTTAAAAAAACAACTAATTTGTATAATGACCCCACAGCAGTGGACTACTCTCATACAGAACTGCTGACTTCCACGCTGCAGTGACGCTCTCCCTCTATTCTCAGGCCTCTCCTGCTCAGTGCAGAGCTAAGAAGCAGAGCTGATGGGTTGTATATCCCCAGCACCACCGCAAACACAAAAACCAAGCCGTCGTTTGAATTATAGCCCTGAAGAACTTGAAGTTTGGCTCGGCCGCTGCTGTTGGACAGCTCAAGGACCTTCAGAGTTCAGACGAGCGGGGGGAAGCGTGGAGGGGTAGAGGTGTTTAAACTGTGTCTGGATGGATGAGGGCGGGGGGGGGGGGAAGACGAGATTAAGAAGAAGGTATAACACAACTCGGAACAGAGGAGGTGAGTCATGAAAGTGGGTGGGAACAAAGACCACCTGACCGTCCAATGAAAGCCCCGACAAGGACGCACGCCCATGTTTCAGCTGCTCTGAGCGGCCCTCTGCGCAGGTAACCAGGGCACCGCCTCACCTCGACGACCAAGGGACGAAAAAAAAGTGTGACCTCCTTTCTCCGACGAACATTAAGTAGGTAAAACTGTGAAAAAGGAACCTCCTCTTCAATACCGGAGCTACACAAACACACCGGAGCATGACAAATGATTCGCTGTTTAATTTATTACGCTGCCAGGCGGGAGGATTTGCAGGGATGTTTTGTTCCAGCCGGCTGCGTGCATTCTCCCTCTTCCACCGGCACCTCCCACAGAAGCGCAGCCACAGAGTTAATTACTGCTGCACTCGTACAAACACATCAAATAGGATTCGGTCTCTGCCACAATAAATCACCACAGACAGACTCTGTATTAAAACAAACCACTGGATGTTTATGCCTGGTCCTCACTACAGCCAATCAGAGCTGAAGGTGCTTCTCAGTCAACACCCAGGAGGAGAGGCCGCTGTGTGTGTGTGTGTGTGTGTGTGTGTGTGTGGTGTGTGTGTGTGTGCGTGCGTGCGTGTATGTGCGTGCGTGTGTGTGTGTGTGTGTGTGTGTGTGTGAGAGAGAGAGAGTTTTGTCATCTTCAAGGTGACTTTAGGAAGTTTTTTATAATAGCCAGAGGGAAGTTTAGTATAGAAGTATGCAACATCTCTTGTGAGTTTGAGTGCGTAAAGGAGCAGTGTGTGTTGTAAAGTACACCATAGGAGCATAGCAGGCAGCCGGTGAATGCTGTTAAAAACTCCATTTCTGGTTTACGGCCCCTGGAGGAGGCTCGGGACCGTCAGGGTGCCAGGGTAGAGCGAGCACATCAATAACTTGCTGCTCACTCTCTCTCAACCCTGCCTTTATTTTCTTCTTCCCTTAAACTTTTTTTTCTGCTCAAACTGCTCGGTTCACACACACACAGCACACTGCCAGACTGATGGAGCTTTATCGACTCCACGTTAGTTTAAGCTCAGCTAGATCAGAACGGGCTGGTTCTGAGCTCAGGCTGTGAACGTGTGTGTGTGTGTGTGTGTGTGTGTGTGTGTGTGTGTGTGTCTTGGTTAATGCTGTCACATGTCACTATGCTCCCAGGTTACCCCCGAGAGCCCAGATACTCCCTGCTGACAGTAAAATCAGGCACAAGGTTAAAAAAGACAGAGAGAGAGGAAAGGAGAAATTGTTACGTCTAAAACTAAAGTCTGGTGGCCTCTAGAGGCAGCCATGTTTATTACACAGCACAAACTGCAAACTAATGATTTTGTAGGGGTTCATGGGGCTGTTGAAACTTCTCGACAAATTATCCCAATCTTCCTGTGGATTAAGTAAAATCCATCCATCCATTACCTGTACCCACATAACCCAAACCTACGGCAGCACTCATTGGCCGAGAGGTGGAGTACATCTACACAAGTCACCAGTCTGTCACTATCGCCCTTCACACGTATATTTGCACCCACCAGTAATTTAGTGTTTGCAATTCATCTGACCTGAGTGTGAGAGGAAACCAAAGGACCGGGAGGAAACGCATATAAACACAGAGAGGAAATACAAACTCTGCAAGCCGGTGGATTTTTAGCCTTAAGGTGGAGTGCTCAAAATGGGTTCATCTTCATGGGAGCATGAAGCATAAGGTGCTCAGTAAATGCCATGACAATCTGCAGAGAAAAGTTCAGCGGGGCTGGAAACTATAATTCATCCTTTGGGAACTTACTGGTATTCATTCAGTTTATCTTGAACACTGAATAAAAAACTAAAAAAACAAAACTGTTACACATTTACCCCCGAAAAGAACAAAATACACTTAAAACCGAATAAGGGGGCAAATCGGGTTTTCCAGGTTTAGCACTGTGGCATGTGTATGTACATACAGTACATGCAGGTGACAAGGCAAAGGAAAAAAATAACAGTAACCACCACAAGCTGCGAGAAAATTGCTTCACTGCTCCGATTAACAGCATTGTTCTAAAAGATATTTCCTCCTCGTTGTTATGGTGATGACGGAGAAAAAGCACAAACACACTGGTCCAAAACCCCTTAGAAGTTTTCAACTGGGTTCCACTGCTCTGAGACGTGAGAAGGCCAAAGCATCAAAGCATATGATTCATTTTCATCTCCTGTATATCTACGCATGTGTGTCTGTGAATACACACACACACACACACACACACACACACACACACACACACACACACACACACACACACACACACACACACACACACACACACACACACAGGTGTGAGCAAAGTGAAATTCTGCACCAGATCGTCTCATGAAATCTGTCTTTGTTTGGCTCTGCAGTTTCCTACCTCTGCTCACTGTTAACATAATGTGGCCCTCAGCTCTCACATTCTGCTGCATTTATCTGACTCAGTGGAGCGCGAAGCCTGCGATAGCGTTTGAGCGGCGTCAGAGCTTTCGACGTTCTTATCGTCCTGGCTGCCGCCAACGGGGGCTGAGCACGCCTAAGGGCCGCTGGACATCAAGCGCTTCCGTCCCTCTGCAGGTCATTTATTACAGTGGACTCCATCAGATATCTGGTCAGCGAGCGGACAGCTGGCCCCCGAGGCTCATCCATCCTCACGTCAGCGGACACATCTGCGATTCCCATTATGATAACGCAAACAGGGGGCCAGAGCTTACAGTGGTAATAAATACAGGACCATTCTCAAAACCACCAACACAAAAAACTATAAGTTTGCCACAATCAAAGATTCATAACAACAGCATCATACACAGATTACTCCTGTATTTAGTTAATGAAAGCTCTAACATCTGGTGATCTAAAGACCCAGGCTAAGAGACGTCCTTCCTGGGACAACAGATGAAGACGAAGACCAGAAAGCTCTCTCAGGTGAAAAGGCACTAACTTTTGGGACTCAGTAATGTTGGCTACACGGTCATATCTATGTAAAGTTTGCTAACATTAGCCGAGTGTATTAAACCGAAAAAAAAGGTGCTTTTTAATTATTAGCTGCATTAACTTATCAGGTGTGAGAGGACTCAGTTTCTTTCCTTTAAAAGTTAGATGGCATAAAGTTCAACGTGTCTGCAGAACAGAACCGCTAACAGTGAAATATATCAATATCAGAACAACGCTGTTGTGATATTCATATTTTCACATATGTCATGTCTTTGGAGCATAATATTTCTATGGGAGATTCATAGGTGTTGGACTCATTACAGTGTGAAAGTAGCATGCAGGTAACTCAGTGAAGACATGGATGCACATATGGTTCTCGTGCGTGCAGTCATGTATTTGGGCCGGATCCACTCAGACCCTCGCAGATGTCGATACAAACCCTGTTTGATTGCATTTTTATTGTACATCACCTCATCACCACAAACAAACACCAGTATAAATAACTCATCAAACCAACAATGGCTTCTCATACTGATGTTTAAGTGTGAAAGATTCTTCAAAACTGGAAATGATATACGTTTAGTTATATCTTATCTTATTATATCTATGTGTATGGGGGAATGTGGTGAAAGTGTATAAAATGTTCCACTTAGGTTCGAGACGAGACGATGAGATTTACTGGTTGGCAGTGCCACTGCTGTATGATCTACACGCTACAGTAAAAACACATTGATAGTCGGTTGATGACATTTTCACTGCAGACCAACGTCTCTGAGGTGAACTGCACAGACAGCGATACGAGACGCTCCGTCATGTTTGCTGGAGTTTGAACCTGCGGAACGATATTCCCGAGAACATCCTCACAGCTACGCCTCACAGCAAGCTGCACCAGCTAAATATTACTGGAATCTGCTGATACAGTGATTCTATAAATATTTCTCTGGTCAGTTACAAAGTGCTTCTCTTGTAACGTGTCATGATTCAGAGGCCTGCAACCGCCTATCAGATGAAGTTTTACATGCCGTCGCCGATGGCTGAATGTGATTTGTTTTGATCTCTCGCTGTCTCTGTGGGTGACAGATAACGGGTGTCAACCAGCCCGACTACATCTCCACCACAGACAGATTACCTGCTGCAGCGGGCTACGACGCACAACCGAGATCCTCGGGAGGAAAATCAAATCACGAGAGAAAGCAACACAAATCGAAATGAAGCACAAAACTGAACTTGACCACTCATGCCAACCTGAGAAAATGTACATGAGAGTAGACAGTCGTGCTAAATCTTACAGCTTCCAAGTGTTTCGTGGCCGTGCGGTGATCTGTGTGGTTACTGACCTGCTTGGACAGGAACAGGCTTGTCCAGTAGGAAGACAGTCTGTTTCCAGTGCGTCTTTGTGACCTGAGGACCTGTGGAGAACATCACCTGATGCGATAGTAGGTGAAAAGAAAGAAAGAGCAGAAATATCACAAACCAGTTCTGTTGATTCCATCTACACTGCTAGTCAGCTACTAAAAAACAACTTTTGGATAATTAAGGAAACAAAATCTGTTTATAATCAATTTAAACTGATTTACTACTTGGAAAAAAAAGTTCTGGGTATGTTACAGTGAAAATCTATATGAGGCTTAATTTGAGTTTATGGGAAACCATGCTAGTCACATTCATGTTGTTTAACGTCAGTCCATCCTCAACAGTGATGGAAAAGAACAACACATTTAAAAGTTGAGAGGAATAAACCTGGAAGGACTTCAGTAGAAGTCTCAAAAAAACACAAGGAAAACTTGGTGGAGCACAAAGACTTAGAAACAATCTTACATTCATGGTTTCATCTGACGGAATTATTATTAGCTTTGTCTGTATTATAAACGACACTTATATCTTTACTGTTTTTACTGTTAAGTTGTTCCTGGCTTAGCTCCCAGCGGAGATGGTATCTTTCCTGGCCAGTCCGTAGCATGCAGTCTGACTCTCAGGTACAATAGGAAGTGCAATCAAAAGGCATGACTGTGTTGCTCACAGAGCTTGGCACTGGCTGTTCCGACTGGCTGGCTCTGCTGGGTAAGTGCTTATATCAGCAGTCGACTAGGACTGCCTGTCGATTGCCGGCGAACGCCTCGGGGAGGAGGAACATGCTAAAGCGTGAACATAATTGAGTTTCCGTTAAATGGCCTGGCTGTTGCCGCTGCTGCTTACCTTGTTGCTGCAGCCTCTGTCAAAGAAAATGTCAAAGTAGCCGACAACCGCCTGCAATGAAATATGAGGGGCGTGTTAGAATGTGACAGTACAATAAACCCCTGGATTTGTTTGACTACACCGCAGCTCTGACGAGCAGGAGGCAGAACGAGTCTCAGGGTTTTAATGGGCAAAATGAGCCGCTGTGTTCAGGAATAAGGCAGTAAAAACCAAACTGGAAAGAAAATGTACTGTTCAAGTATTTACATTTATCTTTAAGGTACTGCTCCTTTATGGTGTTACCTTCGAGGAGGCATAAGAATTCAGACTCTTGTTTGCCCTGCATCACGCGTCATTGTTATGTGTGTGTTAAGTGTGTATCTGTGGTCTGCTCAACTGTATGGGCCACCCTGTTACAGTTACAGTGAGTATTAATATGACTCATATGAGAACTGCACTGTGTTTTCTTCCATCTCCTCCATCTCAGAGCCGACTTGGTTTCTCATTTAGGCTGAGTCAACAACACGTCCCATGTGCTCGCTCTCACCTCATCTGGGAGACTTGTCACCGGACAAAAGAAATAAATTATGAGGCAGCCGCCAACAACATTGAGGCAATTTTGCTGACGATAAAAAAAAAAAAAAAAAAAAATCCAGAATGGATCATGAAATTAGCAAAGGTGGTCATTTTTGGTGACAGTGTTGCAGCATTGTGAAAAACACTCAGCAGGAAAATAAACACTAATGTGGTTTTGGTCCAAATGAATATGGATTTGGGCTCATCTGAATAATGCCCAACAGGGGAAAGGATATTAGATAACTGACAAATCTCTGCTCTCAGGGAATCCATCGTTATGTTGATATGACCAAAAGAGAATAAACTCCCAAGTCTGAGGTTTCATCAAGGCTTTTTTTTTTTTTTTTTTAGGTCTTCGATGTGACCAGAAATGACAGACTCCTTTTCCTTCACATTGGGTATTCAACTGACTGAAATGTAGTCTTTCTTTTACAATATCCTGTCTGCTGGTGAGGATTTGCAGAGCTATGAACACATTTGAGTGAAAACCAATTCACACATCTAAAAACAAACCGAGGGGAAGTCTAGGGCCAGAGTGGCTGTAGGTGACCGTTGTCAGATATGTGAGGTAAAAACCACCCCCCAGGCTTGTTTTCCTCCCATTTCTCCCCCCACTGGAGGAAGAGAGGCACTCTATCAATCTCAGGAGCGCACTTGTAGTGGCAATGATGCAGAACTAATAGCTTTTAATCCTGACGCAGCTGACAACTTGGAGGCCAGCTCTCCGAGACAAAGAAGAGCCGAATCAATGCGGGAGAGGGAAAGAGGGAAAGAGAGGGCAGATGAGAGGAAAGGAAGAGGTAAAAAAAAAAAAAAAAACAGGAAAACAGACAGAAAGAAGACACAGGGAAAGTTGAAAGGGAGGCAAGGAACAGGAGAAGGAAAGGAGCTGTAGCATTATATAAAAGCTGGGGAGGAGGTTTTTTCTAAATTTGTTTGTATCACTTGGAGAAGCATCAGCACCATCTGTTCACAGCTTCTGTAAAAGTCTCCAAATTGTATTTAAATAATTTTTCCTGGTGAAACTGGATAAAAGAAACCCTTTTTTTTTTTCATAGTGCAGCTACATACAGTGCACACACAAAGATACACACATGCAGACTTGGTAATCATGATGCCGTCAGAAGCCGTGTTCAACACACTCCCCGCACAGAGGCTTCAATCAGCCTTTATCGACTCAGACAGGCGGGGGCGGCACCGCTAGCTCACAGCTAAACCGCCAGAAAAGAACCGAAAGAGGATAAAAGAGCATGTCACCCCAATGCAATTATGGCTTTTAATGAACGCTACAGAGACGCTTGGTGCTGAGGTAATTAGGAAATTAGCCATAATTACTCATCAGGCAGAGCGGATTCACCTCTCTCAGCCGGAGAGGCAGAGATCATCCTCATCGTTCCTCGCCGATGACAACGCCTCATAAGCGAGATTGATTGTCACTTCTGCCTTGTGCAACTTTCACACCACGGTGAGATGAGCAATTAAAATTTAGGCCACAGAGTGAAACTTACAAACACAAAACCGATGGAGAAGCTCGACGCCATTAAAATCACATTTGAAAGAAAAAAAACAAAACAGGAATGTAATAGCCTCATACATAAAACACAAAAGATGTGAGTGATCGGATAGACAAAGACCTTGATGACCTGATATCTACTGTACCAGAGGCTTTTAATACTTTCTGATTCAAACTGTGCTGGGGGAAGAGAGTTTTTCAAACTTCTTGAGGCCCTTTGAAAGGACTTAATGATAGTTTTTACAACAGCCAATAAAACGGTACAGCTAGATCCAAACTTAAACTCCAGATGGAGACTGAAGGAGTTTCTGTTTATGTTCATCTTCACTTGATAAGAATTAAAACACAGTTAAAAAGGTATGTTGTTGTCTATTTACACATACAGCAACATTATCATTTACTCAGTCGTGTTTCTGTCCAACTAATGAATTTAAGTCCAATAATGAATCCTCTTTTAGCTCTGTTTTGGTCTCCATCACCTGCTGAGACAAACATCTGGCTCTTTAGCTGCTACATGTTCTACTTTCTTTACCATCTAGTTGCCAACTCAGTCCAACTGAGTGTTAAGCATGTGTACAGTGGCTTCATCAGAGCTTGTTTACCTAACTTCTAGCAAAGAGTCGCCGCCTGTTTGCTAGAAAGTAGGTTGATAAAAGTTCTTCTTAGACCGAACAAAACAAAAAAACATCTCAATATAGTTCTACATCTATCTCGCTTCTCCCTGCAGCACTAGCAAGAACAGGGTGTTGTGTTTCAGTCTATGAGCCTCTCCTCTTATAGGCTGACCACAGGTAACGGGTCGTAGCCTGGTCAAATTCAGATTAAAATGCTCGGGAATTTCAGAAAAACAAACTATAGCCACTGTTCTCTACCATTACTATCTGTACTATCTGTGCAATGATATATTGGCTTCCTAACGTCCAACGATTATGCAGCGTTTTCCTCCAACATTTTTCTGTCTTGTAGATTGCCCTCTTAATGACAGAATGACTGCTTGGTGTTGTGTTGTTAATTAAGTTAAAACAACACAACAACAATGGACGGTGGGTCGGGGTGGGACACGCTGGGGGCACGGCAGAGGGCGGTGACTAGATCGTTGTGACATCACAAAGTGACGGAAGTCCTGACGGCTCGTTTTAAGGCTCAGTGTCTTAACACAGGCTGTGTGCATTTTGAAACTTTCAGTATTTATATAGCACATACATCTGCTTTATAACCAAAAAAAGGACATGGATTAATATGGGACCTTTCATGTTAATATCAAAAATATTGATTAATACAGTCTTGATTGTAATATTGATCTTAAATTTAGAATAATCAGAAACTTAAATTAAAAATTTAAGTTTTTGAATTTATGTTCAAAATCTGTGTTTGATTATTTTAATGGAAACAACCCCCTGCTGTTATGTTGTACCTGACAAGTAATTCCTCTGTATCCCAGCACATGGGGGCAATAATGGTAAGGAGGGTTAAGGAAGTGAGCGCGACGGACAGAGAGAAGAGGGCAAGGAAGAGAGAGGGAAACTTAAAGCACAGAGAGAGACACACACACACACACACACACACACACACACACACACACACACACACACACACACACACACACACACACACAACACACACACACACACACACACACACACACACACACACACACACACACACACACACACACACACCAAAAACAGGACAAATCAGAATGAGCGCTTTTCATTTTCATCAGCGTTTAGCCTTGGGCCCTGGCTCTGTCTGTGATAAGTGATGACAGTGGGCTTCTTGACAGCCCACGGAGGAGGCTCCGCAACATTGCAGCTCTCCGGCCCCCATTCTCCAGGAAGAGCAGTGGGAAAATTAATAATTATCATCATGGATAACACCAACAGGGAGCAATTCATCATCGCTCCCCTTTCGCCTGGCTGTGTGTCAGCGAGCCGCGTGGCCGGCCAGATACTATTATACAACAGTGGGGGGACGTACGGAGGGAGGTGGGGTGGGGTGTTAAGGGGAGGGAATGGGAGGAGCACTGAGGGGGAGGGAGGGTGGGGGAAGAGAGGGCTAATGCGCTTTTGATGGGGTTTATCCAGGCGTGGAGGCGTCAAGCACGACCACATTGTGGACGGGTTGGTGTGACTCCCCCTACTCACCCCCCCTCCACCTCCTGTGTCTCTCCTCCCTGCCTCTTCGTCCGACTGCTGCCTCTCTAGTCAGGTGCAGCACGGATCAGCTTTGGCTGCAGCGCACCTCCCATTGGTGTTCCTCACTCATGTTGCATCTCAGACAAACAACTTTACTGTAACAGTGAGAGGAAGGCCCAGAGACGAGCTGTGCAAAGCGAACTGCAGTTAGCTGCATCACTGAGCTTTGATCAGGTGATGTACACACCAGAGGGAAATTCCACTTTTTGTCAGCCTGGCTCTTATTTTTCCTTATTATATGACCTCTGGTCATGATCATTTTTACTCACGTTTACTCTCTGTTGCAGAGATTTGGGAAATGTAAACTCTGCCGCAGTTGACAAATCATCACAAAAGCTTTGAGTGTTGCTCAGTAATGGAAAATAGACCGTACATTTATAGTCTTATTGACCACTCAAAGCGCTTTACACTACAAGCCACATTCACCCATTCCGGGGCAATTCATAACTCAGTATGTTGCCCAAGGACTGGAGTAGCCGGGAATTGAACCACCAACCTACCAAATTAGGGGGCTCGACCTCCTGAGCCTCCAAACCTCCATTTTTGATTTAGTTTGTGTGGATAAAGCTTAACAAAGATCATCAATTGCAAGAAGCTGGCTTGTGGCTGCAAGTCCAGAGAATAAATGCTCTGTGCAGTCTTCATCCACTGCCACTAAAAAAATAAAGAAAACAAGGTCGATTCTCCAACAGCTGCTGTGCACTTTGCTACTGGAAAGTCCAGGTGATTACTTTCTGTTTACTTTTGTTTGGACTCAAGGAAAAGTTTCAGTTTCTGTTGCACTGAAGTGTTATTGGAAAGTTGTTGATGGCTCACGCCCTTTCCCCCAGCTGCTCCATTCTTCCAGTGTTTGTTTCCCAAATCTCTACAATGGAGTATGACAGAGCGTCACTCATTCCCTCACCAGTCAGGTGTAAAGCTCTTATTTTGTTTAGTTTTACATTTGGTTTGGTTATGTAACATGTACGTATATATGAGCTTTATTTAGTAAGTTCATATTCAAGTATATGTTTCTTTGGTTTCTCATTTGCTTTGATTTCTAATCACTGTTTTCTCCAAGACCCATTTCCTAAGATGGTGCTCTCATGTATGCATGCACATGAATGCCTCCTCCTCCTCCTCCTCCTCTACCACCAGGTTCTGGCAGTGTTTAATAATATGATAACCAATACTCAAAAATATGATAATAACCCCCCGCTTGACAAGTACCATAATCTCCCCTTTAAGAACAGAACTGCAGATAAACAATTAGAGAAAAGCGAGTCAACCCTCATATGTCTGTACTATTATAAAGTACTATCCCCTTTAGTGATTGCCCACATCTGTCACAGTGCCTTTGGACAACACTCAGTGTGTCTGGAATTGATGCATCTGGCTCCTGTTGGATGAGAGGGTGATAATGAAAGAGTGGAAGTTTTATAGTTGAAAAGAATTTCACCCCTTGTTAAATATATTAAACATATCTTGTGGCTGCGTGGCATCTGGTCTGTTTCTGTTGCTGTGTGAGCAGACACTGTTCTGGTCTATGTCTTTCCTGCAGTGGATTCCTCTGTGTATGGCACAAATGCTTTAGTCTGTTAAGCTGCAGTTCATCTACTTGCCACAGGATATTGGCTCCTAAAAGCCCAGGTCTCTGGGGTTCACCTCCTGGCAGCAGTGCCTTGGCTGGTCTCTGGCGTGGTTGATAGTAAGGTTACCGCTTCGCCAACAGTGTGCCACACAAACCAGCGTCTTAACATAAGCCTCTAGCCTTACTCACTTATTTTTCCTGACCTGGACCTGATAAAGCTGAAGCAAAGCAGTCTGTTTATAGAGATTTAGAAAGTGGACTTGACAATTAAAAGAGTTCCAATTTATCACTGCACTTCTATTACACTGTTGGACTCATGACGGACGGTTATCAATGCACAGTTAAATGTGCCAAAGGTTAGGCGAGAACTCCTATGGAGGCCCAGCATTCATGTTAAATGATGTTTTGAACCATCACTAGGCTCCGCACTGGGACTCTGGCTGTACCGTCATTAATAACGCTGGGCCTCATGACTGGCAACAGCATTCTCTATCCTGACCTGATGCCTTTAAACCTAACTCACCTTTAAGCTGCTTTAATCCCTTCGCTCAGCCAGGCAAAGAGCAGCGACTCCGCAGCTTGAACCAGTGTCACACCCACCACTTAAGCTGCCGTGGCCGAACCCACTGGCTTGATATGGAGTTTCATCTGAATGCCATGGCTCGCTCAGTGGTCCAGTCATCATCCCTACCACTAGTCTTACTATCAGTTACTAGTTATATCAGAAAATTTTACCACTCTGACGTAGTGCACCTTTATAGCCTTATGTCTGTAACTTTCTTCTGGTTAGGCAACTTCATTTGCCAGGCCCCGTCTTTTCCTGCACTCACAATCCACACAGATTTTTTTATATTTCTAGTCTTGAGGTCACAAAAGGTTTGTTACAACTTTTTTCAATAAACATTATTTACATAGCATGTCTCAATGTTACCAATGTGCTTTGCAAAGAAAAAACTAATCTAAAACAAATCCAGCACCATTAAATATAATTAAGCAAAAAGAAGCACATATGCAGTAGTACTCTCCAAGACCTGTAAACAGACTGATGAGTAAAATCAATGCACTTCCCCTTTAACTTCATGACATAAATAACATAGATCAATATGTCTAACATCTGTTAGTAGTAAACTAGTAGTCTGCCAAAGCAGTTGTTGTTGACAGTCAGCTGATATTCCAACTCTGAACGCTATGTACTGATCCTCTGTTGAGAGTTAAATTCGTGAGAGTGGATTTTTCCATTAACAATTCCCTTCCTAATGTGCTGAAAATCGCCCTTGAAGTTGACGAGTGTCTTCTCCGTCAGTCCAGAAGGCCATCGCCACCCCACACAATTTAAATTTGATGGAAAGCGGGTTAAAGATGGATTGCAGAGACTGTAGCACTACAGTAGCTACGTCAGCAGCAGTGACACAGAGGTGTTAAAATTAATTACAGACAGAAACTTATTCTCTCCTGCCATGCTATCAGCATACATCATGTTCAGCCTTTAGGAGCGGTTGAGGCATTTTTGCTACCTGATCTACAGTTGAGGTAAATGGATCATGGAGCTGGGGAAACAGATGCCCTGAGAGAATTTCTGATCCAATATTTAATGAATGTTTCAGCACATATACATTCTGCATGTGGCTTCAGTTTGCAATTGCAGACACAATGCATGCAAGGTGCAGAGCATGTGAAATGTAAAAGGGAGGCAAGGAGGGATAAAATAAAGCAAAAGCAAGAGGATTTGTCTTGTGCGTGAACGGCGCAGACGCAGGGGTTGTGCTGTTCATTTAATGCAAGGTTAGGCAGGCTGAGCTGATGAATGGACTGTCGACAAGAGAACAAAAGCAGGCGCTCCATCACAGGACGGGAGCAGCGGCTGCTCTTCCTCACCGATCCCCGAGCACTGGTCCAGGAGCGGTTTACCCTTCACACATCCTAACCTTAACTACTGAGGAGCCGCAGCCAACACTGACTACAGATCAGTATCTTTATGGTAACCTCTCCCTTCTCCTGCCAGTCAATAATCATCTGTAAATCCTATGAAAAACAGGCTGGATGCTGGAGGCGAAGTGATACCTTATACACAAAATACCTGCATTATAAAAGCCAGAAACCACGAGTGTGAGAGCATGACTGAATATGAAACCTCCGCACCTCATGATCCCATCATCTGTTTTGCTGCGGCGTGCCCCTAACATGACTGGACTTACGTCCTAGATATAGAAAACTGGTTGCTTTCAATTACAGAGCAGAAAAAACAGGAAAAATGAGTGGATGTTTGCAAATCCCATTAAGTCCACCAGCCTTACCCAGGGAGCACAGGCCAGAAAATAACCACCTATTGATTATCCATTAAACGAATACACCAGACAGTGCAGTAACACTGCAGCACAACACAAAGCTGCTCCAACACAATGGCCTTTTCTTTTCTTTTTTTTTTCCTCGTACAGACAGATCACTTCTCACAGCGCACAGCGTCAGTGCTCAGTGGTGTGGCTGCTCTGTGGTCGGCAGGTCGCTGCTGTTAGAGAGAAATGTGGCTGAGAAACTGGAGGAAGCTCAGGGGGAGTGGGTGGGGATGGCTGGGGGGGGGTTGATGGCGGCTGCCAGCACCTCACCAAATAAACTCATAAACCATTCTCCATGCTTTGGTGCCTACAGCTACTGAGGACACACACTTCAGTTTTGTGCTGCGTTGTCATTGGTCAGGCTGACCTACACATCGCAGCTTAACACAACTCGGCCAGGTTTCAGATGAGTCATGTGACGTCTTTCATTGGACTTTCGCAAAAAGGTCGTAAATGATCAGCATTTATTTTCAGTGATGAAATTAAATGAGTCGGCTGTTGTTTCATTTTGATTCTGGGCAGAGATACAGTATAAGTGCTGCCGGTTAACAGGGTTAAATTATTTTTGAAAACCGTAAACGGGATATGCAAAAAATTAAAAAATCATATTACATTTATTTGGCAGATACTGCGATTTCAGTCAGAATGGTTATTTTTGCATTTCATTTTCACTGAATTTTTTATTTCTTTTTAATGATGATGATGATGTGCTTTTTGTTGGATCTTGTATCAAACAAACATGTTCTTTTACATTTGGAGAATATGATTTGTAGGCCGAGGCGCCTCTGTAGCACCACAACGCTTACGGTGCGAACAACGCACAAAACAATGTTGTGGCACATTTGACTTTTATCAGGAAAATTGCAGCTCCTGTGATTTTCATATTGCACTTGGTCATGTTGAGTTTGATTATAATTTGATTAATTGTGCAGCCCTACATATAAGTATGTTAAAATACTGTTAAATATTGTTTTGACATGTGGGAAAAGCATGTACAAGAGGTTGGAAGGAAGTTGAAACATAAGGAATAACAAAAAAAAACAGGACAGGCATCTACAAACACGGCAGGCGCTTACGACTCCAAGTTGAGAGGTGGGTTGTGACTGTGTAAGCAAGTGTGTTTTGGCGTTTGAGAGAATGACAGGGCAAACAGCCTGTGAACATTCACTATGACACGTAATTCAAAGTCACATTAGCCTCACTGCTCTGATTCGATTTGAAACTCTATTAACTATCAACTGACAGACATCCTCTCAAATACAGAAACATAATCCATCAACATGACCTGACTGATGTCTTTGCTGTTTGTACTGCCTTGTTCCCTTCGCACAACATCTCTGATAAATGACAGACGATACCAGTGGATGTTCAAACTTTTGTCTCAGGTCTTTTTTTTTTTTTTTTTGGTGTAGTCCTTTATGTTTAACACTCGGACTGAAGTAGAACTGAAACAAATTCGCCTGGGAAAGATACTTTTTATTCATAAATAAATTTTGCAGTATAAAAAGTGACATGCTAATTAAATATTTCTCACACAGCTAAGACCTAATGCCACAAAGGTATACTTGATTTCTGCAGAGGAAATTAATGTTATTAGCAAAGCACTTCAAATCATTTATTTCTAATATAATTTTAAATGTTAACTTTACAAACTCTTCTCATAGCAATAGCACCGTGGATATCTCAGTCCTACGCTACCCACTCAGTATGCAAGTGGGTAGTGTCAACATGTGTGTGTATGTGTGTGTGTTACTTACAGTGCAGTCTGTAGTGTTTGTTATCTTCAAGCAGAAATCTGATGTGAACTCCAGCTCAGACAGACACACTCTGTTACAGTCAATCGTCTGTTCAAAGTAAAAAACACATTTTATGATGCACACCATAAAAAAAAGATTAACACTGATGACAGTATGAATTGTGATTAAGCAATACAAAAAAATAAGATAAAAAAAACAGGAAACAATAAGCACAAAGCTTCAAAATAAGTACATATACCGAAAAAAAGCTGGTTTCTCGAGTAGACAACTAAACGTGCTAAACAGGATGTACAGTTCATTCAGAAAGTATTCAGATACATTTTTTCACATGTTCTGTTGCAGCCTTATGCTAAAATGAAAAACAACAACACAATCTTAGAATAATGAACAAACATTTTCAAGTCAAAATAATGGATGTTTTTCCTGTTTCCTCTGTCAACATTGCCTAAATGAGGCATTAGTGTCTATTATATAGGCAGTATATATGGTGGAGTGGCAGGTGGGGGTGGTTTGGAAAGTACATATAGTGCACCATATTGTAAATACGGAGTGATTTACGGCACAGCCATTCTGCTGGTGGCCGAGTTTTACTTATAGATGAATAAAACTCACTGACATCAGCACAACAACCAGTATTAAAACCATGACTGAGCATGAAACGCATTGTGTGATTAAGCAGGTTGAAAGCAGCTTCAATTGCAAGTTAAATATTCCTCTAGTTTAACATTCTTATCTGTTCTCACTGAGAAAAAAAATCTGTTTTGCAGGAATATATAATTCCACGAAAGGGCTCTCAATTTTACGGAATAGCAGCCAGCCTTAATGGAATGTTATTGGATCGTATCAACGGGAGGCAATAGATGAGAGTCCATGTAATTTGGGCAGAGGGGCTGTCTATTTGTCACTGGAGGGGAGAAACTATCGATTAGAGGATTCAAATTCCATTATATCAAGTTCTCCCCTCATTCATCACATCCACAGATGGGTGGAGGACATGCTACTTAGCAAATAGGCCAACCGGCAAAGAAACACACGGCGGTATGAGAGACAAGGGGGAAGAGCAGTCCTGTACAGAAACATTCAGAAGAGGCATCTATGTTCTTAGACGTGGGACTGTGTGTGTGTTTGTTTTATCTTTGCGTAATGTGTGTGTGTGCTCTCCCATCAGCTCAGTGAAAACTGCTCTATCCACAGGGGGCTGAGAGTAATGAAGTTTCCTTAAGAGGAACTTAAACAAGGATTAGATAGATCAATCACCCAGCGCTACAGCATCACTACACGTGCACACACACATACACACACACACACACACACCTACCTATCTTCAGGGCCCTATCTCTCTCTTTCTCTACAGCTAACTCCTGCTCTCCTTCTCTGTCTCTGCCCTAACAGCTTGGGCCCCACAAACTCTATTTCCCCTGTTTGTGATGTGTATGTGTGTGTGTTGTCGCGCACACACACACACACACACACACACACACACACACACACACACACACACACACACACACACACACACACACACACACACACACACACACACACACACACACACGATTGGACTGACAAACTGTTTTACCAATAAATCCATCCGATACAGGTTTTAATTACCAGATATTGGGCAGTTAGTGTCATCCACAGATGACATGAATTTTTACTTTTGAGACAAAGGCTTAAGCTTAATTTAAAAACTGTTCTATTATGTTTCTAAATTTCCTAAGCTGTTTCATAAATAACAAATGTTTTCTTTCTTTTTTTCAACTACACCTTGGATCCCTTGATTTGTGAGCACTGGTTTCCTCTCTGATTGTTTGATCTGAATATTTTAACAGACCTGAAGTGGTAAAATTATACACTACTGACACACTAGTATTAGGTAATGCAAGTTAAACTTCTTTTTTATTTTCCCCTATTTCATACAAATGCAGAAAACAGCATAAAACAATAAACAACCAGTAATATGTCAAATAATGAGGACACGTCGCCCTCTTGCACTTCATTGTAATTTTAGAAACACTTAATACTTTTGCTACTTGGAATTTAAACTCTGTAATGTTACAATCTTCCAAAGCAATGACACCTTAGGTTGTGGCAGTAGCCTATAAGCATGTTTACCTGTATGACTGTCGGCTCAGAGATTTGGGTATCTGCTCTCACCACTTCGACCATAGCCTCAGGCACCACAGCCTTCTTCATGCATGCCATGTTGAAGCCATACACGTCGTCCCAGAATGCAATGCGGTCTTGGTGCTTCTGTGTGTCACCCAGTGCTGCCAGGCTGATATTACAAAGGTCTGGATAGACTGTGGAGAAACGAAAAGAGCAGGGAGTCAACTTTTCAACTTAACAAGCAGTGTGTGTGTGTGTGTGTGTGTGTGTGTGTGTGTGTGTGTGTGGATTCACTATGAGTGAATCTGTTCAGGAATTTATTTTGTTCAAAATAAAAGTCCATTAATGATAACTAAAAAGAAAAGGTGGTGAGAGGTGCTTAATATCAACAAATGTAATGGCTTACAAACCATTCGACAAATTTAATCAAAAGGCCTTAATATCTGGTGGGTGTGGAGCTTTGCATCAATTTCATGAAGCTGCTGTAATGACTGTATCCATCACATGTGCACAAAACAAACCCTGATGACCATTGTGTCCTACTTTCATACTTTACACTCTATGATATATATATATATATATATATATATATATATATATATATATATAGGCAGCGATTATTGTCGCTCATCATATTACATAACACTGACTACTGAGTGAACATTATCCAAGACTGAAAATGAGCATTAAACATGAGCCTTAATGTCTTTTCATTGCATTTTCACATCTGAATAGATTTCTTTGGTTAATACGCTTGGTGATTAAGCCAGAGCTGAGATGCTTGGAGCCATTGGTATTCCTACTGTGAAGTAACATTAGCCAACACAGAGGCCTAGGGCCTAAGCTCGAGTTTAGACTACACCCATACAGATTTATCATAACAGGAGAGTCAGAAACAAATATCTGCATACGTGGCAGATAGAAAATAGGAAAGAATTAGCAGAAGCAACAGCAGTCGGCCTTAAACGGTTAACAGCATCGATACGACATAGTCACAGTAAGAAGTTAGCAGTAGCAATAATGCTTAGAAGAAAAATATGATATCAAATAATCTGTAGCCAACAGGCATGAAGCAACAGCAATTAGCAATGTGCATTAGCTTACCAGATGCTACGTTCATCTATATCTAACAAGCTGATTAGTTTCCTCTCACACACACAGCACAGACACAAACCTGAGCTTTCAAATAGAGCCAGTGTATCTATATCTTATGGCTACCCACATTTTAGGAACATGTGATGAATGGCAGAGAAACAAGCAGGAGCGGTTTGAGACGTTTCCGTGAACATTTTGATACTTTTCAGCCATAAAAACCTCAGACTAACAAACTTCAATTATATAGCAGATATAAAGGAGCAAACCACAAACTTTCTATTATTTAAAAAATTCAAGCCTTCCAATGAGGAAAATTTATATTTTTTGCCTGGCATGCGTGTTAGTACGAAGTCTGATATAACACACTGGACCATAAAATGTGTGAATGGATGGTGACAGCTCAGTGATGGGCAACTCATGGCCTCTCATTATTAGCTGAAGCCTACTTGTGACCCTGTGAGTGTCACAATACCTAATGACTGTGCACACACATATTGACACACACATTGACACGCAAACAGCAGATTTGTCACTTCATTTTACTCTGATTACTGAACCAAGTGAGTAATTATGAGGGCCAGGTGGGGGGGGGGGGCTGCTGATTGGGCAGAATTGGGACAGACCCGTCTGTGAGACACACTGAAAAAGAAATAGAGACAGAGAGACGAATAGGCGAGCGGGGGGAGGGGGGGGGGGGGTGCTGTGGTGTGGATGGAGAGGGAGAAAGACGAAGGGGAAGAAGGAGGGGGGGGGGGTACACGGGCGTCCCCAGATTCATGGCTTTGACATCTGCGTCCTTCTCGACTCGCTGCTCACAGCCCGTTTGTCATGCACCCCCCCTTTCCACCCTCTTCTCTTGCTCTCTCCATCTCCCCCATTGGTCGGCTGTGAAAGAGGGAAAGACGGTGTGGGAGGGGGCATGGGACAAAACCGATCCCTTTTCCCTGGACGCTGTGCTGTGCCAGGCATGCAGGGACACATTTAAGGATGGAGGGGAGGTTAATGTAGTGGGGAGAATGAGGGAGCCGCTGTAACTCTCTTCTAATGTAGCTTAAACACACATACAGCAGCAGTACTGCAGGGCTGTACTAATAACTCAGCACAGCCACGTGCACACACACACACTGAAATATACTTAAGAACAGAAGTTGATAAATGTAATGTGACACAATTACTGTATTAAGATCAACATTAGATAAATTAAGTTAAGGTACAGGCCTTTGTTGTGGCTGTTACATTAAGGTGCAGTCTGGCTGTGCAGAAATGCAGGAATATTCTGCTTCACAGATTTGCACATAAATACTGCCTGGGGCATGTTTACCTCTGAACAAAAATAATAATATGGAGGAGGCTCCAGTACAGACACAGGTAACTAACCTCTTTTTAGTTCCTGGCACCATGCACGCATGCATGCTGAATTAGCCATGAGAAGTAAACAGAATTTATCAAATTAGTGAAATTCTCAGCCTCTCACAGTGCTTTCACACGTTGCATTGCAACCCTGAACCTATCTCGACATTACCCTGAGGAGCCGTATGTGAGAACGCAAATGTCCGAATTAGTTGGACAGGACATTAAATGGACTTTACCCTGCCAGCTCCCTAGTAGTAGTCTGGAGAATTCACAACGAGCGAGTGGGCCTGCCGATGACGCCTCTATCCTGCCTCCTGTACGCTCTACCCAGGCGTCACCCCTCGCCTTAAGCAAACACAATATGTCCAGTAGGTGAGAATGCAACACTGGCCAATGCCAAGACCTGAATCCCTGGACACTGCTATAACAACAACAGCTATACTGACCTTAAAACTAATTTCAATTCAAAATAATAAAAACAACAACAAAAAAAACCAAACAACAAAATGCTTATATATGTTATTCTAGAAGTCACTTCAGCAATAGTACAGCAGCAGGGGCAGGACCAGAGAGGATCCATAGCCCCCGGACTATATGCTATTTAAATAGACATAGTGTCAGGACTATGTTTTAGGATGTCAAGCTTAAAAAGATTTCCTGGTTCCATATTACACCATGATTAGAGCCCAGTGCTCCACTTGTTCAAGTCTATGGTGCTGCTGGACTACTTTTCTTTGTTTTCATAATACTTCCCACAATGCTCCCTGGCAGTAGATCCAGTGAGAGAAGCCCGTGTTGGGAGCGTCAAGGTTAAAGGCTAATGACGAACCATATGGTGTCCTCTGACCTGTCACTTTCTGACTCGCTCAGGTCGCACCTTCGCCTGTCCAATCTCCCTCGCTAACAGATCTGTCTCTATAGGTGAGTGTGACCTCTCCCTCACGTCCCAAGGAGCGACTAAAGGCAATGTGGTGGAACCGTTCCTTAGTTGGGTCACATTTGGCACAAGCCATTAAATCTGGTCCGTGGCAGCGGTGGGATGACACCGGAGACTGACATGCACACAAACACGCACAAAGGAAAATCCCTGAAGAGCAAGGGTCTTTCCATACGTGTCAAGCAGTAGTCTTAGTGCACCATAGGGTTTCATTATTTTGACTCAAAAACCTCATTTCAAATATCCATCTTCTATCTTTTGCTTCTAATATCTTTGGTTACACGACGCATTAAATGAGACAAAATAAAACAGGAGTACAACAACATGTCAAGCAGCATGAAGTCAAACCAACACTGCCAGGTTGCCACTGAGGCAAAGTGTGAAAACTCAGACGCCAAACTCAGCTACTGTATCCATGTCTCTCCTCTTCGCCCATCCTTCACGCCAGCCGTACAGGAGACATGTTGTCTTTAAAACAGCTGTGTGTCAGCTTGAGGTGAGCTGCTGAGCCTCCCCGCTGACTGGACCATTCCCATTCAGCTGTTTGTTGCACCACCTCTGAGCACCGCCTCTTTCAAGTGAAGATAATAAACAAAAATCCTTCATACATTTCCGGCTTTGCTTGGATTGGATTGTATAAATCAAGGGAAGTACTGCAATGTTTGCTGCTTGTATAGACCCATGTGCAATTTGACACAGCCAGTGGGAAATAGAGGAAAACACTCCATTAATTCCCACGTGTTACTTTTAATAACCAAGGGATTATTACAAGGTGTCTCCCTGCTGGCAGGTTAAATTTCAGGTAAATCTGACCTCAGTATCACTCCGCCCTGCCCCACCAAATATTCCTTTGTTGAGTTGCTAACACATGCATATACACAACATGTGGATTCATTTCATCAATAGTACAAATATTATAAGATTTGCAGAGAAAAACCTTTTTGGGGTTGAAAACTAGAGTTAGACAAATTACCTCCTTTGTAAATTTAATGTTTGCTGAAAAGCTATGGAAGTATTTCTGTGCCATCTGAGTTTGAATATGAATTTCTAAGATTGAATTTTTTCAGTATCAAAATCAGACTTTGAATTTTAAAAACCATCAAATTTCTAGCACTGAATTTTTTTTTGCCTCTGAATTTTTTTCAATGTTGAAATAAATTCAGTCTAAAAAAATTCAACCTCAAAAAATTCAGTCTAAAAAAATTCAATATCTCAAAAAATTCAACATCTCAAAAAATTCAACCTCAAAAAATTCAACATCTCAAAAAATTCAACCTCAAAAAATTCAACCTCAAAAAATTCAACCTCAAAAAATTCAACCTCAAAAGAACCAGACTCAACATCCGGGTCACCACGGAGAAGCAATCGATCCCTGTCTCAATTAAGCCAACGTCCAGCCAATCATCTTACGGTCATCTGACACCCACCCAAGTAGGACAGACCGGTCCAGCCATGGCCACGAACGCAGGTGATGGTGTTTCGATGAGTCTGTTTACTTTATTTGTTTTAATGAGGTGGCGTTCGTGAAAACTGCGTTAGTAACTAGCTAACTGTAAGTAGGCTATTAAACCGTGATAGTGTTAACTGGTGACAGTGTTTCCCTCAGGATTTTAGAAGAAGGGGAGGGGGTAATTTTAACACTGTACAATTAGAGACGGCAGGTGCAGGGGCTGACTGGCAGAGATGGTAGATGGTGAAACGCTGTTTATTTTTTATTTTATTTTTTTCTGTGGGAAACAGTGGGTGACAGCATATCGTGGTTGCTCTAAGTTAGTAATGGCAGCTGTTGACAAACGGCTACAAGCAACAAACCAGTCTATACCCACCAGTCCTCCCGTTAGCTGACCTACCCTCCTTGCTTTACCTGTATTTAGCCCAGCCTGCTTACCAGAAGCTGCATTCATCAGCTCCTCTTTGACTGAACGATCCCATTTCCCATATTTTTCCATACTCCTTATTAAAATGAAACAGATCATTTCTGAGTATTTATTCCTCGGACTGCGCTCCTTAAACAACTGTTATAGACCACTGTGGCCCAGAATTATATGTTTCCATTCGCGCGTCTATTTTGTCTCATTAGTTATTGTTTTCATACAGCTACGGGTTGTCACGAGAACCGATACTTCGGTACCAAGTTGATGTCGAGGTGCAAAAAATACGTCGGTACCTGCATTTTCGGTACCATGATTACCGGATATACAACTTTTCCTTTGTGTGTTCCAGCGGTCGTTATGGAAAATAAAGCAATAATGGAAGCTGTACTGAAGTGGAGTTTGAATGAGAATCCTTAACAGTTACTACTAACGCAGTTTTCACGAACGCCACTTCATTAAAACAAATAAAGTAAACAGACTCACCGAAGCACCATCACCTGCGTTCGTGGCCATGGCTGGACCGGTCTGTCCTACTTGGGTGGGTGTCAGATGACCGTAAGATGATTGGCTGGACGTTGGCTTAATTGAGACAGGGATCGATTGCTTCTCCCTGGTGACCCGGATGTTGAGTCTGGTTCTTTTGAGGTTGAATTTTTTGAGGTTGAATTTTTTGAGATGTTGAATTTTTTGAGATGTTGAATTTTTTGAGGTTGAATTTTTTTAGACTGAATTTATTTCAACATTGAAAAAAATTCAGAGGCAAAAAAAAATTCAGTGCTAGAAATTTGATGGTTTTTAAAATTCAAAGTCTGATTTTGATACTGAAAAAATTCAATCTTAGAAATTCATATTCAAACTCAGATGGCACAGAAATACTTCCATAAAAAGCTGAGCTGTCCCATTTGATCATACATTTTCACAAGCTGTTCTCCATTTGGTCGCGCCGGCAAGTCCAGGGAAACTCGCTTAAAATGGAGAACAGGCAGCACATAAGGTCTGAGGTTGAATCGCTATCAGCTGATGATTAAACAGCAGGAGGCAGTGGAAATGCTGTTGTAAATCTGAGTTTAGTCTTTTGACTTCTCTTTATTGTTGGCAGAGACACTACCTGTTTCATTTGAATCAGCACATTGCATATGTATTTATTAATCTGTATTGTTTACAATGCTGTTTGTACATTCGGCATGGAGCTCTTGATTCAGGTGTGCTGAAGTGGAACAGAGTGCAAACCATGGCCAGTTGGCACAAAGCTGCTCTGTACTGGTCAGGTTTTGGAGCGCACCCAAGAGAGTCTGTATTTACTGTAAATTTTCACACTGGTGGGAAGGTGAGTTTGGCTCGCAGTGACACTATAGCAGAAACACACACCCCTTGACACCCCCCCTCCCACCTCCCACATGCCACTTTGGTTGATCGCCAGTATTTCATCACTCTTAAAATTAAAAATGATTTCACAAAACATTACTGAAAACAAATTTTCTGTGGAGAAGGGAGTTTCTGTGAAATCTGATATTTGGAAAAAAAAAAAAAAAAAGGTTTATTTATATGAGAAAATGAATATATGAGTATCAAAAGCTAATTCTGACCAACACATAGATTCTAATCTAACCAAACTATCCTTTGCGTGATCTGGATTCTGTGGTGAGGACAGGAGAAAGAATATGTGACCTACCTGAGCCACCGTCAGCCAAGTAGAGGTCTCTGGCGTACAGGACTGAGTCCAACATGGACTCAAACAGCAGGAAGTAACCCTGGAAGAGAGGAAATACAAGTTACTATCTCAGCTTCTTATGGAAAAAGTTCACTGAACAAAAGACAAAAGCAGCTTCTCATTCAGCATCACCTGCTGCCTTCGACAGTTCCAGGCATGTAATAAATGCAGGCCAGGAGACGGCTACAGAACTGCTGGACAATTCAATTATTTTTTAATCCAACATCACCAGGGTGAAAATGTGAATTAGCAGTGACTGTGAATTGAGTGATGTGCCCACGTGGTCTGCCGCCCTGCATCCAAAGGTTTGACCCTGGGCTGACCTCGTGTTCTGCTCCAGTAAACGGCACATTAACCGTGGTATTATTTCATTAATGCTGAAATTGAGTTTTGTCCACATCTTTTAGGCTTCGACCTGAGTGGCAGATACTGCTGACAAATGGCTTTTTCCACCTACCAGCCCTTCAACCAGAAAACCCGACCAATCGTGTGAGCTCGAGCTGCAACGCTGGCCCCTTCAATATGTTATTTGTGAGCACAACATCTGGGCTGGTTCAAAACTTATGGGACGGCACATCTCCATCAGGGACAAGGAGGTGGAGCAAAATCCCTACATGCGCATTTTACTCTAACTTCTGTGAGCTGTGACACTGACTGCCTCCTTCAGGAACAAAAAAACCCAACAGTGCTTTCAGATCTGTGCTTCAGGATGAAAACACAAGCATAACGAAACGCAACATATTCAGTTTTCAATCTGGATATAATTTTTTTCTCACAATAAATGCCTTCACCTGGACATAACTCATGAAAATGCTAAAACAACAATGAGAAATCAATGTGATAACAAATCTTTAGTGCTATCATGGTGTATTCTATATTTGTAAGTTTGGGAATATTTGGGAAATGGCTCGCTACCAGTGTATTTGGAGAGCTGCACCCATCTGAGCAAGAAAATAAGCGGCTACACAGTGATACAACTGATGAAATTTGTAGTGTGAACTCATTCACGATAGCTTAGTTATGTTTAAGAATCAAATATGTCTGATTTTTCTTCAGTGAAGGGAAAGAGGGACAAGGAGAGGTGAGGGCCAGGGCAGGAGATTAAGAGTGAGTGAGTGTGAGTGTGTGTGTGTGTGTGTGTGTGTGTGTGTGTGTGCGCATTCGTATGATGAAGACAAAGTGGAAAGCAGGAGAGAGGAAGAGCACGACAGAGTGATAGAGAGAATGCAGTGGCCAGCTGAATAGCAATTCAGCGAGATAAGAGCCTTATTATTCAAATCCAGAGTTGGAGAGAGGAGAGGAGGGCGAGCAGCAGACAAACAGCGGAAACAGCCCTGATTTATAACTCCAGAATCGTCACCATCGCTGTCATATGCCTGAGCTGATAATGATGACGGCGATGAAGCTGATATAACCAACTCAACCTCTGTGAGGCGATAAGGGGAAACATCCTCTCCGTTTATTGATAGAGGACTGGTCTCGAACCAAAGTCAGACTGGCCGCTCGCCTGCTGCCGACTGACGTGGTCCAGTCGATGTCCTTAGCGACAGAGCAGGTCATTTTTAAAACCCCCTCACACAGAGTACACCGGCCTCGTAATTTAGAGCCCAATTTCACAGGACACTGATTCGCTTGAAGGAAAGAGGATATGAAAGAGAGAGAGAGAGAGAGAGAGAGAGAGAGAGAGAGAGAGAGAGAGAGAGAGAGAGAGAGAGAGAGAGAGAGAGAGAGAGAGAGAGAGATGCCTGAAAGCAGAGTCACACCTTACTTTTATTGTCAACAATGCTCCAGGATTACTGCCCCCCCCCCCCCCATGTCCTGCCAGCAAGCAGCACGTACCACACCTCCCTAATTCATGCATCTGCAATATTAATTACCAAAAACACAGATCCAATTCTGTGTCTGTATGCTATTTCACTCACACCAACTGTCTGGTATCACAAGAAGGTGTTACAAAGTTGGACTTTTAATGATGCAAACGTATCCTTCGAGGCAGGCAGAATTGATAAGTTTAATTATGGGAATATAGTATCTAAATTGAGTTCTGGCAGTTCCATCAAATTCTGACCAACAGTGTTTTAGGAATGATTTAAGACTTAAAACCTTTCATTAAAAAGCCAACTATGTTTTTGATTCAAGTTAATTTTCTTGGATTAATTGTTTGAAATGCTGGAAGAGAATGAAGATCAATTTGGTGGAGGCTGCAAAGGTTTGCAAGAGGGGCCCATCATTTATGAGAAATGACCACAACCTGAGTGTAAACAACTGAGCTTTTTACACCACAAACTATACTGTTATACTGATATGTTGCGTTAAGTCCGAAAAATACTCTGACATTTTGGGATCTTTGCTGATTTGCAAGCTTTCTGAAAGTTAAATGAGAAGGTTAATTCAAGCTCTGTGTGATTACAACAGAGATAGCAACATGTTTAGCCTAGCTTAGCACAAAGAGTGGAGGCAGGTAGAAACAGTTAGCCTCTGTTGAAAGAGCAAAAAAATTAAAAATAAATTCAAGAAACTAACTTTAAAACTGTCTTAATCACAATGTGTCAGCAATGAAGCTAACTGCTACTGTAAAAAAAAGTTAAAGTATCCCTCTAGGAGTTAAGGCCTTTCCCGATTTACTGGCGTTTCGTACAAAACAATCTTGATGTACCTGCAAAAGAGTGATCGACCTGGTTTAAAAAATTAGTTAAATGTAAAGTTAAAAACTACACCAAGAAAAAAAAAAAAAAGAAAAAAAAGGCTTTATCTGCCTCACATTCTCTTTTATCTCACTTCACTTTATCTTCATTGACTTGTGTTGAGAAAAACAAGATTAAATCTCAACTAGACTTATTTACTAACTTTTTTGATACCATTTCCACCAATCGATCCGTGTGTCTGAGGGCTCAGTGATACAGACAGGTGGAGGTGTTAGCGTGAGGAAACAGCTCCGTTTACTGTCAGGCTGGAGCAGGCGATGCTCTGCAGTATAGTCACTGTGCATTTCCATAAAAGAGACTAATGAAAACCTAATGAGAATGGGCTGGAGCAGCTTATACACATTAACAAAATTAGCATATAAAACACATTCCCCTGAGTGGGCTACCGCACGCACTCACATACACATCTACGTATGCAGCAACACACACACACAAACACACACACACACACACACACACACACACACACACCACACACACACACACACCAACACACACACCAACACACACAAAAGAAGAACACTTTTACAGTTGTGTTACCTTTGTACTTGTTTTATTGAGTTATCAGTGCCCTTAATTTTACACTAAAAGCTATTATGTATTACAGATGGAGAACTTTTATAATTACTGCTGCAATGTTTTCCTGTCTTTAGTTGCTGGAGGCACAGTAGAAATTTTTTTTTACAATTTACAGAACCCTTGTCCATCAACCCTTGGGACACTGATTGGCTGTCAATTATAGGTACCAAGAGACACGTTGGTACAAAATCTGCATCAGCTGTTTACACTTTCCTCCTCCCTCCAGTTCCTCCTCCTCTCCTTCTGCATTCAACACACGTGTTCCTCAATTACTGCAGATCATCATCACTTCCAGTCCCGAGAGGGCCAAGGCAAAATAAAGGAGATGGTGTGCATGCATGAATGTGTGTGTTCCTGGATGTGTGTGTGTGTGTGTGTGTGTGTGTGTGTGTGTGTGTCTGTGGGTGGGAGTACTTTCATGCTTCACTGAATACTGAAGGCAGCACCTCCACGTCAACATGCCTCCTCTATACTAGTCTGTGGTCAGATTACACCAAATTAGCATAAACATATCGCAAACATCGCTGTAATAGATTTTAGTGTGTTATTGCTTCAAGTGTATACGGTGCAGGTTTCAATATCGGCCTGATTTCCATTTTAAAGCCATGCAAATGAAAGGTAGTGCAACAGCAAAGTAATTTGCAGTATAGCTACAAGGTTATTAGAAGCAGCGGCTCCTCAGAAACCAAGGACATCCTGTGTTTTTAGATGTTACAGCGATTTCCATTGCCTGTAAAATACAATCAAAATAAGGATTCAAGGATGTGCATGTACCTATTATATTTATCTTCTGTTTAATTTCATGGTCCAAAATTTCTACCATTTTTTGTATTACGTCTTTACTAAGACAAAACAAACCCTCACAGACATCAAAGATGTACAGACATAAGGTATGCAGTCTCTATCCTTTTAAGTCCTGTCTCTATACATTCATGAATTGGGAGTCACTGAGTCTTTGATTTGATTTGTCTCTGCCTCAATTTGTGCCAACCAGAAATTTGTGCATATTGCCATCCACTGCTATCATTGCAGTGGCTTTATATGAATCATGCTTCATCTAAAACCCGTTTCATGTTCAGTCTGAACATATCTTTCCCCCCTGGGGAAATAAAGCATATTTTATCTCATCTTACCTATGTTGTATTTGTCCTTTACTCTCTCTCTCCTTTCATTATTTTCTGTTCTATAAATTGTTAACCTAAATACTGTTGAACAAATGAATGAAGGGAGCACGACATAATTAAACCTCGTTAGGTTTTACAGGCTGCGTCTAGCTGTAATGAGCAAAGAACCTCCATCATGTCACCAGTAGACCTCATTACTAGATAATCTGATATGTAACACAGGCCAAAGCATGAATTTACTGTTTGGATTTTGGGAAAGGCACCTATAGATGAAAACCCATTTGCTTTTAAGGTCAAAGTCTAACTCAGCAGCCTAAGAAATAAAGCAGTATTTGCCTTTGTGTGAAATAAAAAGTTATAGCTGTGAATTCACACATACACTATAAAAATCCTAATACACTTGTATTCGGCGGTGTACTTGTCCAAGCATTCATGGGCCGTTATTAAATTCATCATTTTGAAGGAACAAGGGGGCCATTTCTCTCCACAAAAAACAATGTCAGCTGAGTGATGCAGGATTATGGGTTTGGGTTTATGAGGATGTCTGTTTGAGGGATACATCAGGTCGTCAGGTTCACGTTCTGCATGCAGCAATGCTACTCAAACCAGGGAGCAGCTACCCCTTTACTTTGGTTGTTTGGAGAACTGCAACGTTGCATTTTGGATATAAAGAGTAGTTATTACTGTATTGAATTGCGCAATTAGTCTTATTAATATACCACCCTGCTTCACTAGGCACTAAGAGGAAGAAAAAGAGTTGCATGCTGTGCTAATATGCAACACAGATATGTCTTTCTGATGGATTGTGTGGACTGACATACTTATGACATTATACGGCTATGTGACATGAGTGATGGATGACTGACGAATGAATAGCAATATTTTAGGAATCGCTCTCCGGCAGGAGGAAACATGTTTTGTGTGCAAGTGTAAAAGTATAAAATCTAGGTGAAAATCAGTCTAAACAAATCTGCATGATTATCCGTATACTCCACATATCCAATTACCTGGATTACAATTCACCACAGCAGCAGAAACCTACCTAATATTAACAACTGGGATGAGTTAAATGCATTAGAAGTTTTGTTACATAGGCAGCTGGCTGAAAACCACTTCCTGGAGTGTTTGAAGGTCTTAGAGAAGTAAGTACAGCCAATAAATCCTCATTAGAACATGGACACACCTGTGGCGCCATCACTGTCTGTGTGTGTGTGTGTGTGTGTGTGTGTGTGTGTGTGTGTGTGTGTGTGTGTGTGTGTGACTGACAGTCAGTCAGACTGAAGGACAGGATGACTGATGACTACCTCCTTCTTCTAGGGCAGGTGAAGCTCCCAGCACTGATTATGAGGCTAAAGAGGAAGGGCTGCCATTAATTTGAGTTCACAACACTACCACACACATTGATTCGGACTTTGTGTGCGTGTGTGTGTGTGTGTGTGTGTGTGTGTGTGTGTGTGTGTATATATATTTCTGTTCCACTGACACTTGTTTTGTAGTCGAACTATGTTCACCTCAGGGTAAAATATCGGAGACGTGGGCACAAAGAAATCCTCCACAGGGGAGAAGTTGAACACAGCTCTTTGATACTTCTCTTGTTCAGGGATCCTTTCACATTTTAATGAAACAAACTGAACATCCACCCACCCAAGGTGAGTTACAGCACACCTCAATAAGAGCTATTCAAGGATCCTGGCCATTGCCTCCGTCCACAAACTGTTATCAAAAACATGATATATGATGCAGGGTCAGCATTCATGGTGAAAGACTAAATATTCTTTCAAGGAAATGTCAATACTTCATTTCTATCATCATATTTCATATTATTTCGTAAAACTTGGACTATATTACCCTTTAGAAATACAGTAGGATCAGGCCATTATATTGCAGATTCCTTAGAAGCGATCAGGGTCTTGATCGGTACAGAATATTCCCTAATCTGAGCAGTTGACAGAGCAGTCTTTAATAACTTGTAAGGTTCACCTCAGCATTTCAGCTTTGCGGCAGGAAAGGACGGGACTTTTGAAATGGAAAAGAGACAACAACTTGGTACTATCTGCAGGTTTGATGGGCGGTAAAAAGCAGAAAAGTCTCATTTAAAATGTGGCCAGAACTGCCTCAGTCTAATATACCGAGACATATCATGACAATATGGACAAAGATAAAGGTTGGGAGAGCTTTTTACATTATATTATATAATCTTTTTCCTCATGCAAGGGATATTAGTTGATTTCAAACACAGCATGTCTCCTGGTTGCCTTTATATTTTTTTGGTTCCTGTTGGTGTAGAGATCGATCTCCTGATTTTTTCTCTTCTGACTGCAGCCTAAATGATTGTTGAACGTGTAAGACCTAAGGAACTGGTAATGTGAGGGATTGGCATCAACATCAGACACTTATATGTAACAACTTATATGCTTTTCTGCAGAGTTGAAATGTGAAGTTAGAAAACAGGACAATGACTCGCCATGGCACCTGTCAGTGTGCAGACTTGCATACGAAACACTGCTGAAATATTTCTTTCTATCTTATCATTACAGCTGCTGGACTGATCTAATAGATATCATGTTATCTTTATTATTACAGTTATCCACATTTGGAAATTAAATTCTGCAAAAATAGAGTCGGATATACAGATTATATCAGTGTGAGCTCACTGTGTCCAAGTTAATGTATTCAGGGTGGACTTTTCCATTGAATGCAGATAACAAGTAAAGTTATTGTCTTGTTTGTGGTTTGTCTCTAGTGATTTTCAGAGCTCATTTTAAGGCTTCAGTTCTTAATGCAGAGTCCAGTATTATGTAACAAAAGTTTGTTAAAGCCAACTCTCGCCCGACAGTCTACTCTCATGTCCGTTTTTGTATGACCGTGCCATTAAACACTATCAAGCTAGCAGGCCCATCACCTGTGATTGATCTTAGAGTGACAATCTTTATTTAGCCTTTGGGGAACTCAGCCCCCCCCCCAGTCTCTTATCAGCTCTGGACTGTTTGTTTTTTGGTGTGCTGAGAGAGAGGACCGATCAATGTTGTGAGTTATGAAATGACAGTGGTTCTGCTAAAGGCAGTCTCTCAAACACTGCCACAGCAGACACTCATTTGCCCCCTTCTCCTCCTCCTCCACCAACACCACCACGGATACACCACATTCATCACCCAACTCTGTCTATTAGCCCTGTAACCACCGTCTGTCTGCTCGATCCAACAACTCTGACAGCTGAACATCACTGATATAATCCTTTGTTTCTCTTCCATAACAGCCTTTAATTATCAGGTAAGTAACTTATTACTTCATGAAAAAACTTTTACAACTTTACAAGGTTTTGGTATATGAATAGTTCCAGCTCTTTTTTAAACTCCAACACCCTTTTAATCATTTCTGACATCTGTTGTTAATGATAGGATCTCATGACATACAAAAAAATAACTGAAGGTCAATTACACAGCACGAATAAAACTCTGAGTAATACAGCTGTCAAAATAATAACTTAATGATGTAAAGTATCCACAGCAATGAGAGTGAAAAATAGCATTTGTAAAGATGGCTGTTAAATTAATGAAAATGTAATTAAGTGAATACTCTTGACATTTTGTGAAATGTGCTTATTTCCTGTTTTACAGAGAGTTAGATGAGTTAATCAACCAATTCAGTTCAGCTTTATATTACTTCAGAGAATGTCTTTGAGATCAAGATCGTGTTTGTAAGACAGTTTACATCTCTATGCATCCAACCCCAGGGGTAACACTAGCACTGTGACATGTCAGCCCAGCTTAACATGAAGATGCAAATGAGTGGGGGAAATTATGAGCCGAGCTTAAAGTAAAAAGATAATATCCCTTCCAACAACTTCAAGACCGTCTTATTTAAACACAGTATTTTTTGCTTGCAAACCGCTTTCTGAAACGCTGCGTGCAGTCACTGAGACAGGCTCTTACTGTTGCTGAAGAAATGGCTCTGATGTGTAAGCACATCAACAGTGTCGATGTTTTCCAATTGAACACTCAACAACCAATTTAACATGCTAAATTCACATATGCACATGTAAATAAGACAGTTTTGGAGGAACTCCTTTGATGGGTCTTAAAGCTAACAGTTTCCCCTTTGACCACTAGTAGCACTATGGAGCCATGTTGTTAAATGTGTCCATCCCTAAGTTAAACACTTCAAAGTTGGAGCGACAAGCAAGATTCTGTTCTTTAGTTATACTGAATTAATTTACAGTCCTAAACATTTTTCACTGGATGCCTTCCACTCAATACAGAGCACTTTCCAGGCCACAGAACAACACTTCCAATCACTATTCATCTGATGAGAGATGGATGTAGTTATTGCTTTGATTTTGCCAGTAAGCCCAAGGCTCTCTCACTTGATCCACAGAGCATGGATTTGTAGGCATATTAATTCTACAAATTTCAGATTAATTACACTGTTCAGTGACAGACTCACTGGACTGTTACACTACACTTTCTACCTACTAACTAACCTGAGTGTAGCTATGTGAAAAGTAGCCAGGTTTCAGTTCTGGTTCTCTTTTCCTTTTTATTTTAAATCAATCCTATATTCCTTGCAACAACAAAGCATGTGGCTTCTATGCACAGAAGAAATGCTGGATGTTAATCTATTCTTAGTTACACAATTCCCCCTATGCATCCCTGCCATTGCTTTGACCCAATTAGACCATTCTCTGGTGGCCTTAGCAAGCCTCCAATCTGTGTTAGTGTGTGTGTTTGAGTGTATTTGGAGCAGGGTCAGATGAGACCAGAGGCATGCATTACAGCCATGTCAGGTCAAGGTATTAAACCTTGATCAAAGTCACAAAGATGCAGCGGTTGGACGTCGTTTCGCAAATTTACAGTTGAAAGTGACCAGGATGTTTGGGCATAAGGCAGAGAGGAACTACACCAACTAGGCCAAGATTAATCGAAATGACTTTAAAGTTGGTTACCGTGGTAACGGAAAGCAAACCCTTCTTGAGCAGTTATTTTATCAGCAATATAACAGAAGAGAAACTGTGTTTATCTTATGACAGAGCAGCCAAATAAACTCAGTGTTTTAATAAAAACGTAATTGAGCTTTTTCCATCTTGTCATAAGCAACCACGATATGCTGAATACTGTGCAACTAGTTTTCCACACCACAGCATGGCACAGTAATCAAAGTTGTTTACCATGCGTAGGAGACGCCTGTAGCTCTTCCATCTAACAGCTCACTGTGGCTGCTCCTTCTCATTCCATTACTCCCAGTAATATTTAAAACTGATCTACTGCTTTGTTGACCCATTTAAAACAAACAGCCACTGTCGGTGCTAACCTCAGTGACGAATACATTGCCTTTCCTGCGACTGCTTCACAATAAAAGCCGGCTGAGCGCTTTAAATGTGAACTATCTGCAGTAGGTGATGATGTTCAAATTGCATTTGCAGTAATTTGAAACAGCTGTGATACAGCTGCAAGCGAGTTACCAGTGAACACTGAGGCTGATATCAATAAAATAAAATTACAAATCTTAAACCTAGATTTTATGCAAGCATCATTCCCTGTGACTCCTCAATTGGCAAAGAAAACCAATATATAGAGTTAATTACAGAATTTAAATTCATTGAATGGCTAAATGTTTGGCATGTCAAATAGTTTTTTAGAAATGAATGGTTTTATCTGTAGAGTTGTTAACTTTGAAAATTAAAATGGATGGAAATTTAACAAGAGATGTTAAATTATATTTTTGTAAAGCACATTTAAAAATCAGATCAAATCAGTGTTTTTTTTAATAAAGGGTTTTGTAATAAAAAGATTATTTTACAGACTCAGTGGTTAATTAAGGATCAATCTTATATCTGCTCCCTACACTACCTGTAAAAATTAACATTCTATAAAATATTTAGAGGATTTATATTTAAAAGGAATACATTCAGTGATGTGGAAAATTTACAAAGAAGGAGAAATAAAGTCTTTAAAAACAAAACAAAACACAGCACCTGTGATTTATATGACAAAAAGGAATCTGGAGCAAAAAATAGAAAGAAGTCACATACTAGAGTGATGACATCTCCAGAATCCCTCTGAGGTAATAAGATACTACCTGGGTATAAGACAGAACCATTAAAGTTTAATACAGTCTAACGCCATTTGCACTGGCTGGAAAGTCTACTCCTGTGACAACTGTCATTTTTCCATTTTATACAGGCAGATTGGAGGGCAGCTTTTGAAGTCCTGGCCACTCTGAGAAATGTCTGCCATCTCCACCGTGATGAGAAGTGACTGGAGGATTCTTAGATTTATTAGCGCTCTGTGAGCCGGTGTCATCAGAGATTACGTCCCCTATCCTTCACCGTTCCACCGGCACGTCACCCGCCGAATTTCAATTTCCCTGGTGAGAGGATGGGAAGGCTCTGGCTGGCGACCCCTGCTCATGACCCTGGGGTTTCACGATGGATGGTGGAGGTGGAGGGGGGACAGATATGGGATGCTCATGAATTAAGGATGACTTCAGTGGTGCGTTCAACTTTGGCCGTGCCGCCTGTATCGCCACAGAGAATCTCCCTGATAAATGGGCATCAAAGGGAAGGAAGACTGCTTTTCCTTGTTTGGTATTCACAGGAGCTCATGGTCAAGTTTAGCCGCGTTTAAGCCATGTTTAAAACATGCATCACTGCTGCTGGCACCTTGGATCCTGCACGCTCGTTGGGTGGTAAAGGACCGATTTGAGGTTGAGTTGAGCGTCTACATTTTGAGTATATGTGCATATATGTTCAAAGAGTTCACTGCTGGACAGAAAATAAGCTTCCGAGATATTTTCACACCACACATGTAAGCCAACTTACTGGTCTCAGAATAGGCCAAAAAGTAGATGCATATTAAGGCAAAACCTGTGGTTCCCATTAAGTGCAAATTCTAAACAGTCCAGGAAAAATGAATTCAAAAAACAAACATGTTGAGGTCTAGCCTGGTCTCAATCAACTCGCTTGTTAACTAAAGCATGCAGCAGTGCAGTGCTCCCTTTCACTTGTTTTTGGCCTTGCTATTGTACATTGAGGATCCTCAATGTACTAAATGCATATACATGAAGTCAAAGGGGCTTTGAGCAAATCAAGCTGCCACATGTTTGTAGAGAAGGAGAAAGACTTAATGAAACTTGAAAGACTGACTTGTTAAAAGTTGTGACTGACTTACCACACTATTAAAACAATACTTCATCTCTATTCAGAAGCCATTTCAAGTGAAGATCTTGGACTTCAGTAAGAGTTGTAGTGAGTCTGAATAACTTATCACTGTCTGTTAAACAAATGATCGCTGCTATCTTACTTTTCAAATTAGTAGATATTGTTTTGCAACACTAACCTCTAGTTTATAATAGACTTGTCTCATAGTGGACACGTCTTTTGTGGGTGTGTCGATGTAGCCGTTGTATTGGGTACCAGGTATGTTTTGTGTCCATGTCCAGGCTTTAGCCATTTGACATTACTAACTTTACACTATGTACATCTTATTTCAAACACTTTTTATACACTACCCCCTCTTTCAAACCAGTCATATCCACTCATCCACCTGTGCTGGTTTAGTTCTGCCCAGTCAATACTCCGACAATCTCATAAAAAGCCATAAGTGATTAACAGCGGGAAGGTGGTTTGACTGTGACTGGAGCTGTCCACACCAGACTCCCAGAAATGCATTTAAACAAGTGACTGAAACAGGTCTGGAAACCAAATGCGTACATGGAGCATCATTCATCTTCATCAACAGAAGATCCCAAGAAATCACACAGGAGCATTTTGGTGAAAGAAATATAAACTGCCATTTACTGATTCACTTTCTCAGCTATGATTATAAATTAACATGCAACGTTTGAGTTAGAACTGAACTTGCATCATTTTTTTAATGATGCCTTAGAAGTAGAGGCCTTCGACTGCTTCTGCATTCCAACAAACTGCTAAATCATGTATATATGTGTGCACATCCATAAATATGTACTGACCATCCACTCTGAGATGATGATGTCCACCTTCTCCACTGGGAGGTTGATGTCTTCTATGCGGCCTTTGATCAGAGTGATCTTGTCCTCCAGCTGGTTGGACCTGTGGGGAAAGAACAAGAGTCAGAGGACTTAGAAACACAAGTCATGCCAATTTTACGCCATCCAGCGTATTCAACTAACCAATGGTGCTTTGTAGTTTAGCCGCTGTGCACTGTCACTGTTCAAAACGCTGGTTACTACAAACCCCGCAAATCCCAATAACGGCAATTAGATTCTCTCCTACTAAAGGAGATTTAATAGATTTTTTTGCCCACTTGGTGGCAGCGGAACAATGTGTAAACCTGACCTTATAAAGTTGATATGGTGAACCTGTCAGCAAACCCACTTACCCATACAGCAGGCACAGAGCAACATTAGCATTCATTTGAAGTCATCAGTTGATGTTGGGTCCAATATTAACTCACTCTCTTTTAAGCCTTGGTCTGCTCTCTACCAACTCCTGAGGGAAACACATGATTGCTTATCTGCTGAATGCTCTACAGTGTTTACCAGCTGGTTGTCGGCTTCGTCTGTCTGCCGTCTGGTGCTGGGCAGGTATCATACACTGGGTTTATCAGAGCCTTTTCAATAAAAACGGCTGCCTGCTGCTTTCAATGGGGTTGACGAGAGCAGTCGCACTGAATCAAAACAGTAAAGCTGCACGCAGTGAAAACAGAAACAATGAGCTGAAAACACTCCACAGAGCTGAGAGGCACTGCAGACTGGAGTCGAGTGATAATTCTCTGTGGGTTCATCACAATGACCCCTCTCACATTAAACATCGTCATTTGGCCCCTTATTGATATCAGAGTTGAGATGAGTGCAGCTTTACATCACTCAAGATAAGATGACAAGTCGACTGACAAGAACATGAGAGTCACATTAACGACACGCAAGTTTACAAAATGCGTGATGTAGACTGTATCTCTAGATATGCATCCAAACTGTGCAACAATCAATTCCTCTCTGTTTTTAGACAATTTGCAAACTTGTTGAGATCTGGAAATCCGCATCGTCTCTGCTGCGTATATCTTCAGTCTTTCCTGAGTTGTGTAGAAAGTGGGGGGGGGGACTGTAACTGTAGGCCTGCAGAGGTGTCAGGCACAGGTAGGAACTGTAAGATCATTGCTGCTGTTTAAATGATCCTTCCTTTCAGACCGGCCAGTCTGAGTATCAATCTCTGTGAATATTCCATTATCATGACAGCTAATGTTACTGAGGACAGAACAATTACTCACAGCAGCCCAGAGTGCATTTCTGTAGCAGCGATCCTTATCTTGAACTGTCTCTCCCCTCTCTGCTGCACTGCTAACGCTGCTATCACCTCCTCCCAGAATCCAACACCCGCCCCCCCTTCTCCACCTTTCACAAGAGGGAAACACTGTAATCTCATTATTGGGGTAATTTAGAGGACAATGTCAGGACTCTGGGGAGAGAGTCGGTATCTGTGCGGCTTTGTCTGTGTGTGTGTCTGTGTGTGTGTCTGTGTGTGTGTCTGTGTGTGTGTGTGTGTGCGTGTGTGTGTGTGTGTGTGTGTGTGAGTGAGAGAGGTGGGAGGAGAGGTTATACATTTCATCATAGGAAATGAGTCTTTGTAAAACACTGGTGTCATTTGATGGTAAATTTAGGCCTTCGTCATACACATTAGGTCTTTTTTTTTCTTCTTAAGTTTACAGTATCACAAAGATTTTCAATAACCGTCAACATATAAATCTTTTATCGTGACATGGTTTAATGGTGGAAACTCTTTGATTAAGAAAAAAAAAACACAACAGAAAAGAAGTTTTAAAAATCTAAGAAAATGAGTTTCTAAGAATTGATTAGTTAATTTTTAAATGACTAAAACAGGAACTGTTACATAACTGAAAATAAAGATTTTTTTTACTTGAAGTTTAAGTTCTTTAGTTCATTTAAAACATACTTTTGCATTACTGTCCTGGATTACTCCTATTTATATCGCGCATTAGTGGCTAGTAGACAGACGTTAATCAGCGTACTCTGACAATAGTTCAATATTAATGATATGTTGTCTGTCTTTAGTTCATATTGCCATTAAAAGCTGAATTTGACTCATCTACATAAAATATTCTATAGTTTTTTTCCACTTCGGTGTCACAATTCAAAACTTTCTATTGGACAATCCATCAATCTCAGCCAGTTTTAAAAAAAAGTATTTAGACATTATCCATTAAGGAAGTGACTGTGAAGGAAGGAAGTCACATCCAGCTTTTCATTTAAACTTCGGCGTTGGAGTGGAGACAGGAGATGGATGCTCCTGCCCAACCAACAGGAGCCACTTTAATTACAATCCTGATATTAACATCAAGACGAAGTGACGGACACACACACACACACACGCACACACACACAGAAACCAAAGACAAAGACCGTAGAGTGGGAGTTTCTCTGTGCATGGGAGCGTTTGTGTGTGTTAACGTGTGTGTGTGTGTGTGAGTGTGTAGGAGGGAGGTGGGGGTTACAACATCTCCCTTTAGCTGAATCTTCACCGCTGGCGGACCTGCGACGCAGCCTGCATGCCAACACACACTCCAACAGCGAGTCAGTGGGCTGTAAAATTAAAACGTCCTTTTCCTTCAGCAAACCCCGTTGTTTTGCTTATACAACACTCTCTTACATAACGGTAATAATAGCAGTCATAATGGCCCCTAACTCAAAAATTCATTTTAGAGGGAGGGGAGTGATGGAGGAAGAGGCTGCAGGTAGACGTGGGGACAGCGGAGGCTCTGGTGGAGGTAAATGGACTCCACTGTGGAGAACCAGCTGCTGGAAAACTGGAAACGCACAGTACCTGAAATTGGACTGATGAGTGTATTAAAAGGCACCAATAGGGGGTCATCTACATGTGTGGGTGAGTGTGTGTTTGTGTGAGTGTGTGTGTGTGTGTGTGTGGCTGCAGGCTTCAGACTGGAGCTACTGCAGGGAAGAAGAAGCGAGGGGTGAACGGGTCAGACCGCAGGTGTAAATTATGTGCATTACGGCCGTGCGACTGACAGCAGCTCTATTGAAGTCAACCAGCTGCAACAAATAAAAAGGTGGCTCGAGGTCACACAGACCTCTACTCCCACAATCCTCTGCTGCACAGGGGAGAAGTCCTGTCTAACCCCCACTATGACAATCACAGCAGGGTTCACATGACTAACAAGTGTAGCCAAGCTAGCGCTTTTGCTAGGAAGTAATTCTGCTAGCATGTTAACTGCCACCGACAGACTGCTGCTTTAAAGTATTTGGGTGAAGGAAACCAGGCAGACTTAGAGAAAGTACGTATCAGAGAAACAGGTTTTAAGGGAAACGTGACTGACTGTAGCGGGAATGTGTCTCACCTGACTATGTCCATGGCTTGATAGATGATTTCTGATTGGTCAACTGCTATCACTTTCTTGGCCCCAGCTCTGGCGGCAAACATGGACAGTATGCCAGTCCCACAGCCCACATCGAGCACCACCTGCAGGACGGGAGGGGAAATTGTTGGGGGTTTGGGAAGTTACCTCAGGGTTCACAACAATGGAAACTTCAGTAGATGCATGTCCAGTTAGAAGGTGTAAAAATGCTCAGGACTGCTGACCCCCATGGGCCACTGTAGCTGGTTTGTCTGAAACTGGGCAGCGAAATGCCGGGGGAGAAAATGGAACCAATTCCATCCAAAATAACTTTGCATATGCAAAAGCACAACATTTCAGCCGTGGGTCTTTATCAGATGAGCTACATATTATCAGTACTTTTATTGCATTTATTTATAGCATTCATGCTCCATTTGGAGTTGTTGTATAGTGCAGGACTCTAACGTCAGCTGGTGAATGGCATTATTCAGATGTCCCTGTGGGAAGCAACAACACTCTGAGTCTTAAGTCCTCAGCACCTTTACTGATCAAACTGCTTCTAAATTCTCTAACTAAAACGAACTCTTTTCACTCTAGCCAGTTATTGATTGAGTTTTTAATCAGCTCTATTTCAGGTTCCCATAGGTTACAGTTAATTTGTTCATCTTCCCTCCCAGCTGGTGTTAAATGACCGCAGCACAGCTGCAGTGACGATGCACCCATCTATATGTAACACTGTGCTTATCTGCGTCTCTATTTATGGCAACTTTGAATTCCCTGTGAACATCCCGCTGCCTTTATGGGTTCAGAGAAGTTTGCCAACACACTGCTGACACAACACAAGACAACACACAACTCCTCGCTCCTCTCTACGTCTTTCTGTACTGCTCGGGCACATTTGTGCACTCCCACACCCACCACCCCCACCATCTCAACAGTCCTGAAACAAGAATATCCTGTTTCGTTCTTCATCTACCGCTTCCTGTAGAAGGTGACACTTCCCTCTCTGCCGACTGCTTCGGTCTGACAGGGATAATGTACGTTCCCATCAACACAACCTCCCTCCCTCCTCTACAGCCTCATCCCAGCACTAACCAGCAGCCGCCCACGTAATGGATGGTCATGATACAGGCCACTGCTTCCTGCAACTAAAGGCAATGGAAAAGAGGGGGGGGGTGGTGAGTTGAGGGGGGTGGGGGGGGTTATGGGTTTGGTGGTGGATTGCATGTGTCTGTTATCAGTACTCTGCAGTTGACATTCGAGGTGCTAATAAAGTCACACTGTGTTTTAAATCAGACACAATCTCTTTATTAATGTCTTTCCTGCAAAATGCACACAGCTATTCTTGCTCGACATCCAACCAGCTAACTCGCACATATACACACGTCAATGCACGCACACACACATACACACAATATTGTCTGTTTGCATTCGTGTAGCCAGCTCACCTTGTCTTTGAACACATCAGGGTTGCGGTACATGAAGTCACGGTAACTCTCTGTGCGCACTTTATCCTGTGGAAGAGAACATTCAAAAATAAGAACAAAGCACAAGAGCAACTCTGCTGGAATAAAGGGGAAGGGCTATAAATCGACACTCTGCAGATCATTTGCTTTCTGAGAGTTGCACAGCTGCTTTTGTTAGGATGCTTATGTTGTGATATAAGGTTGAAACAACACAGGTCTTCTCACCTCCCCTGGAGGAAAAAAAAATCTCAGAGCATGGTATGTAAAGCTTTTTGTATGCGCAGATTCAGATAACTGCAGATCATAACGGACTGTGTGGGATTCTTGGAAATCCAAGAACAAATTTATTGGATAAGTACGTCTGGAAGGTATTTTCCAAGTGGAGGTCAGGTCAGGACTCGCTAATTAACCTGCCAATCAAATCTGCCCAGAAACGGCAGCCCCTCCTCTCCGATGGAAAAGCTACTGAATCAGTTGAAATGACAGTAACGTGCTTTAGTGCGAGATACAGGGAGGAAGCTCTATTCAAATCTGGGCTTTTGGAAAAAAAACAAAACTTTTCAGTTAGAAAAATATTAATAAGTCGCTCAGATAAACTGTCTAATAAGTCTAATAAAGTCCATGCTGATCATCATAACAAATGCTTGTTATGTTATTATAATCAATACATCATTGGTTCTAATATCTGCCTGAATTTTTCTATTGTAGGAAAATGTAGAAAAAAAAAAAAAAAAAAAAAAAAAAGCATTTAGACTTTGGGTTTAATGATACAAGGAAAATATGAAATACTGCTTTTGTGATTTAAATGTTGTCAGAGGTTTGTGGAGTTGCCTCATAAGGCTCTCAAGTGACAGTGTTGTGCTGTGATACAAATCACAGATGAGGAGCTTCTGATTTGTCTGCAGACAGTTCTCATATGTTTGGGTTGAATTTCACCTTTTAAGACTTATTACAGGACAGGCTCAATGTTTCAATACTGACACGCCCATATGTACACTGAAAGATTTATTAGTCTGAACCTGTCCGTTAAGACAATATTGTGTAAAATAATAACGGTGCTTAGACAAAAATGATTTCTTTCAAATCCCAATTTTAGTATGAAGTAAGGAACTGTTTAACCTCGTTTTGATCATGATGGGACACTAAGTGAAACTCAGGCTGATAAAATTTGATTCATTTGATTGACTTCAATCGGAAGTGACATGTGTCTAACTCAGAGAACATGACACTCCGTTTCATACGGCCTCTCACGCCAACTTGTGAAAAGAGTTGATCACATTCTACTGCAAAGCCCCCCCACAACCCCCCGTCACGTGTTATCGGCCCCTCCTGAGGTTATGATGGAGTTTACAGCCTGAAGCACACACACATGACGCAAAACTTAACAGTGCTTAGCACCAATCAGGACAGCCAATAGGAATATGTGTAAACTGCAGTAAGTAGAACAGGAAGGGAGGAGACAGACCCCCACACCCACACCCACAAACACACACACACACACACACACACACACCCTCCTCAGCTTGCTGACACTTTTCAGGTTTCAGCGCTTAAGGAGTGTAAAAATTAATTTCCACATTTCCAGTATTCGCCGTGCAGCAGTGTCTCACATGAGAGCTCAGCTCTTATTGCTGATGTGTCACTTTGGAGAAACTGTCTTGTCTTCAGTATCAATGTGTGCATAAAGATGATCATTTTCATTTATGTGCTACATCGAAATCTTTCAGCCAAGACGTATGCTGATGAGCCCACTTTTGCTCTGCAGAGACTGCTGCACCCAGAGGGAAGTGACTCACAAGACTGTCAAGAGACCTGCAGGCCTGGTCAGTGTGTGTGTGTTTTTTGCAGAACTCAGACCTTCAGCATCTCCTCGTGGATGCTATAATGGCCGTAGGAACTGAAGTAGGCCTCGTCCTCGTCTTCCCGGAGCTCGGCCACGGTGCCCAGGTTTCCAGATCTGCTGGTTTCTGCATTCAGCACCAAACCCTGAGCCAGCAGCCTGAAACAGAACAGATCTGTTTTTAACTTCTTGTATTAGGACATGGGACAAAAGCAGTGACCAGAAAGCAGAAAGCACACACAACCTTCATGCAGGACGAAGCAGTAAATGGAGGAAATGAGAGGCATTCATCTTTCTAACCGTCTTCCAAAGCCCCCCACCCAACCTCACTTTCTGTAATTTTCCCTTATTGCCCCCCTTCCTACCTCCCCTCCACACTTTCACCTCCATGCTGCAGTGGAATTTTCCCTTCCCTTTTTTATCTTTCCCCTTCCTCCAAACTTCTCCCACAAGGTATTCAAGGTATTCTGTTGATGTTTCTGCAATACTGGGTTCACTATGGCCCCCTGCTGGCCCAAGGAGTGTACTGCAGCAGTGAAGCAACACGCTGAGGATACTGCAAGCTCTCAAGAATATAAAAAAAGAAAACAACTTACCCATGACTAACAAGAAATAAACTAAAAGGAACAACCTCAACTCAAACAGTGGTTATAAGACCATGAAAATGCAGAAACGTCACTAACTTGAGTTTGTGCAGGTCATCCATGGCTCTCGACAGCGCCTCCTCTGAGAGACGGGATCTCTCCTCAGCGGCCTGTGCCCTCTGCAGCAGTGCATCATGGGACCCAGCTCTGGACAATGGGCACACTGACACACTTGACTCCTCCATGCCACAGAGCTCCTCAGGGTCTGCCAGAAACACAGAGAAGGGGGGAGACAAACAGAAGATTGGGGCTGTGTTAACCCCTATGTTTTTTATACATCCAATTAATTGTTTGCCGTTTTATTTTTGTGTTTGTTCATTTTGTTTTGTTTCTTTTCTGTTGTACGTGATATTGCTGCTGCACATAAAAGTCTTCCTTGAAGAGACATTGAAGCATCCATCCAGAGGTTTTAAAGACCTCTTATAAAAACAAAACTACATTTTCATTTTACTGACACACAAGGTGTCCAGTGGGTTTTACCAAAGTGTAATCAATAATAATAGCAACTAATGATTTTAACTAATAAATCTTTGCTTTTGTTTTGCTTGTTTGTTTCATTCCCGCCAAGATTGGGAAAACATGAAACGATGTTACAGCCACACATTTTCAGCGTCTCTAAGTGGAACACTAGCTCAAATATCAATTACAAACATCAGAGAGCAAGGGCCTCCTTCTAGAGCGGCCATTTTGCACATTCATTCAACAATCATACAAGGCCCTGGAGGGGAGGGGGGGGACACAGACCAATTTCTACAGCCAGGCGAGTCTGTCAAAAGGCCGAACAAGATAGGTCAAGGTCACTCTCACTCTTTCTCAACCGGAAAATGTGTCAGTCCACTCCACTAATGCTCTCTGCACCAACACACAACCTGCTCCTTCGCTGAGAAGGAACCAGAAGAATAAACCAATATTTGTTACTGTTGCAAACTTGACATGTCGTCTGACAAATGCCATCAGAAGTGTATTTAGCCAAAATGTCAGAACACTGAGTACGATATAGTACAATCAATGTCTGAAACCTCTTTCCACAACACATTTTCAAAGTCAGAATTTGGGGGGCTATAACCAAAAATTTAAGAAACTTTTCAAAACCAATAATTCCACAAACACGTACCTCACACAACGAACCAGGAGGTGAAACGGTATGAAGGATTTAAATTCCGCTTTCAAGCTCCTGAGTGCAACAACATGATTGCCCTCCAGGAGAGATTGTGCATCCTCATACCCATTTCTTGAATTCAGCACCTCTCTCCCTCTCTATGACAGGCTTTTCTCTTTCACCTTCCTGCGGCCATTTGGAACAAATATCAACACTTTTCCCGTTTGATGTGTTTGACGACACTTTGTGTAGACAGGTTTGTTTGAAGCGTATTGAACCCTTTACACCTGTTTCCTCTGGATCAGAGCTGAGACCTGGGACAAACTGCAAAGTAACAGCCTGTGAATGTGAGTGTGTGAATTTGTGTTTATGAGACAGTTCTATGAGGTTTTATTGAACATCTGCCAAAAAAGGTTTCTAATATATTTATTGAGTAACTGCAGTAAGTTAATCAACAATAAAGATTGTGTCACCTACTATACCTGTCTGCAGCAGGGGGTCGTCCTGTTGGACCGGCCGCAGGAAGTCTTCGCTCTCCCAGGGTAAGGGAGCGTCTGGCAGCCCCGTCAGACAGGATGCATCACATTTCTAGAAACAAAGATTTTTTTTTAGGAAATAACTCTCCTCATTATTTGTTCCATTGTGCTGACTATCTTTAAGCCAAAGTTTTCTGAAATTTTTAAGACTTTAAAATGTGAAGGGTGTAAATAGAGCTCTAGAGTCCAGCATTAAATCATATCTGAGACCAGCCATTTAACAGAGAGATGAATGAACTTACTGTTGACCGTACAAAGTTGATCATCTTTATGTATCCATAGTCATCTAAACCTAGGAAGAACAAAGACGGTGAATCTTTTTTCCAAAACCAAATAATCCTCTGACTCCTGAGTGAGGCACAGATCATCAGCGTCTACTTACTGTGTTTTCTTATCACGTCTACAAGGTTGACCTGATGCTCCGCTGTGCAGTGCTGCAAGGTGGCAGTTACTGAGCTCAGCAACCTGAGAAACAATTCAAACCAGGGAGGCAAATCTGTTTAATTACATTATATATGCTGAATCAAAAAACCCACTGTAGCACACAGAATCAAACCTTGATTTTTTGAATAATTACATCCGTATAAAATACTTGTGGTGGTTCTTGAAACAGAAACAGCAAATACTCAAACTCCAGAAAAAGGATTGAGCATCCAACTGTGAGCACAATCCACTGCTGCAGTAATCTAACTTATAGATGTATAACATCTCCTAACAGTCACCAATCATATAATTTATAACTAATATTTACTGTTTACAACAGACAAGCCAGAAAATACACATGACCTCTTTGAACATGAGATTCAAGACTTTAATACTTTATAAGTAGTTTCCTTTTTATGAGGCAAGTGAACTCAATTCTTTTTAAGACTATTCAAGACCTGCAAAAAACCTGACTCAACATAGGGATGATAGGGAACACCACAAACCAAGGTAGGAGACCTCTTACCTTTTTCTTGCGTGCACCTCTGATACAAGGTTTTGGCATGTGCAAACCTGTGACTTCAGTGTATTTTAGTGGCTTTTTTACCTCATGTTCTTGGCTCCTTAATAGGAACAATTTGTCACTTTTATTTCTGCCCACAAGACTATTATCAGCTTAGTGATATAGTACTCTGAACTTTTGGCCATGAGAAAACACCATCTAACCTCTGCTGATTGATAGCTACTAATAACAGTGTCATCATCTATCTATCTATTGAAGGTTACAAAACAAACTCATCATCAACAACAGAATGCTTTGTGTCATAATGTAACGGTCTAATTACTATTTATAACTGTAATGAATGAAAGTGGATGTTGTAATAGGCCGAGATCGTTGGAAACAGAATCTTCTAAGAAAAGAACTTCACATGGATTCCTACAATTCAGTTTCCTCTATGGAAAGGGAATCACTGAAGTGCATTTTAAATGACATGAGTGAAAAGAAGTAAATGCAACACCTGTGAACAGACACTCAAAAATGCAAATATCTGCAGGAGGCTGAAAATTCAGAAACAAGAACAGAAAGACTCTTAGCCGCAACAAAGTGTTTGCAAACTGAGATATCTGCCCAAAGGAGAGTTCATAAGCTGCCTAAACTTTTGTCCATGCCACAATTACACATTTTTTTCAATTTTTTAAATTAATGTAATTGAAAAGTAAGAGTGCATAAACATTTGAAGAAACACAATGTCTGTTTGTATTTAATTCTCCTCCATTCAAAAATCAACAAAATATGCCATTTGCCCAGGGGTGCCTGAACGTTTGTATACACCTGTATACAGCTGTGTTTAAAGAAAAACAAAAACCATCTCACCTGTCACAGAACAGACACGTAACTGGCTGACTGTCCTCCTCCTCCAGCCACTGCCACTGCTCTTCATCATCTTCAATGTCATAGTCATCACCGTCAGAGAGCTCAGGCATGTCCTCATCAGCTCTATCACCGTCTGTCATAATAAAACCTCGTTACAGCTGCAAGTAAGAGCCACGAAACCCCACACTTACTTCAGCAGTGTTGCAGTAAGCTAACTACTCGGCTAAAGCTGAACAAAATGCTGCTAACGCCTCGTCTAACGCAACAAAACACACAATTCATTAACTATATACGCAATAGAAATGATCGCTAGCTAAAAATAAGTGCTTGCATTATCAACAGCTACAGTTTCAGGGTTTATATTTGCTATTTACAATACTCACGTGGGTCTGTGTATTCTGCCATGTTGTCGCCGTGGTTTCACTGGACTTCCTGGTTACGTCTGATGACGTGAGGAAGACACAGGCAAAGTCAGAACGGGCACTTCGTGTGCACCACAAGATGTCGCCAAAGTATTTCATCTAACAAAAAAAAAATCACAGACCAGGCAAGTCGTCCATGATGCTCAAAGTCCTGGGCATGAGAGAAAGAAAATTTAAAATTAAATAAAGTAAAAATCATAAATTGGAAATTTATTTAAAAATTCCAACTTGTAAGCAGAAGACAGCACATAGTGTGTGAAGAATACCAGCAAGCGGACAGACATTCCAGAGAAGCGGGGAAAAAAAGGCGGAAAAGATACGAATCACAACTTCCAGTTACGACTTTCACAATAAAACTCAGAGCGGAAATAGGATGTAAAACTTGATTCTAATCGTGGATTGTTATTCTGTGAAACATGATATTTTGGCCAGTTTGCCCACCCCTACATACAATATTGATATTTATTTTTAATGTAAGACCTAAGCGAAAAAAAAGAGATCCTCATCTATCTGTGCTTGCATAACGAAAACAGCTCTGGCTTTCCCATTGTCGATAAGCTCATATAGAACCTATATGAAAACATTTTAATGTATAACAGTGGGATACAACAGAAATACCTCATGTTTGTAAGTTGAGGATAAGCATGACTTACCATCTTGCTGATTGTGGGTGACCATAAGGTGTGGTACTGTCCTGAGGTGGAATATGGCATCCCTTTGAAAACATGTAATTATATTAAATAAAATGACTTTCAATTACAGGGTAAACAAGGATATTTTAAGCAACTCTTCACAATACAGTATTGAAAAACATCAACTTTTACTTAAGCACAACCACGAAACCTGACATTTGGTAAAGTTGTAAAGCTGTGTTTTCTTTTCCCACATTGCACATTAACTTACCCTGTTTTCACACTTAAGTTAAAATAAAGATATTAAGCCTAACTTATATGCTTAGAATATAAACGGCAGTTGATTTCTTCATTCAAAGAGGAAATAACAGCCAGTTTTTTACTCACCGACTGTTGCACCTATTGACTGCGGACTGTGCACAGATTTCAGGTCACTGCGGCCATGATAGTTTTTGGCGCGCTTTCTTTCAAGTCCCCGTATGTGGGCGGTGCTTAAAAGCAGCTATCGCGCTCAGTTCGGGTTCCTCTCTGCACGTCCCGTTTCCTGTTCACCTGACTTCTGATGTTGCCACAGGTATGAAAAGTTTCTGTGTTTGTTTTTTCCGCAGTTTACTTTTCTTATGCAGCTGTTATTCATGTTATCCTGTTAAAGACGAGGCCGGGTCTGGGTCGAGAGATCCGGCTGAAGTGCAGTCTGACTGGGGGCCCGAGAAGAGTCCAACGAGAGCGCGCCAGACTCGGCCAGCTGTGTGTAGTGTCCTCCCACAATGGGCCTCATCCAGATTTTGAATTGGATATAAAGTTTAACATTTTAAACACTTGTTTTAGAGTAAGCGTTACAGAGTCAGAGCCCCATTCATTGTTAGAAAGCAAATTTGGATGATATTACACATTTAAAGGTTATCCCTTTGGTTTCTAACTTTAGAGGAGAGTGCTGCTTGTTCATAAATATTCACCAATCTGTTGTAGGGCAAAGGAATAAGAAATGTGAAGTCTTAAAAAGGGTTGGATTCTCCTTTAAATGCACAATCTATGATTATAATGTTATTATAATGTCCCATCCTCAAAGCATCTTGGGGACTTTATTCAAATGATCATGTAAAATGAAAATGTAATTCCATGATTGCAATGTAATTTTTCACAAAATTATTTGTTGTAGGATTACACTGGACTTTGAGTATGATCAAAGCAGGAGGAGCAGTCAGATTCCATTTGAAAGTATTTAATCTTTTGCTTGCAGGTGAAATAAAGCGTATTCTTGGATTTCTATGTGGGTAGATCCGTCTCAATTTTGTGTGAACAGATTGACAATCTGTGTGTAAATGTGTAATAAAATACCTTCCACAAGCGGACTGTATGATTACAATAAATTCAATGGTAAATGACACCAGTGATCTCTTTACATGGTGGATGGGTATAAATATATTTTATATATATTTACAACGTATCTTCATCACCAGTATAGAAAATCATTTCATTCACTTAGTCGGCAACGTGAAGGCTTACTGTCGCCAAGGCAACGGGTGCCGGTTTAGTAGTCAACGTTAGCTTAGCCCTTAACAATGAACAATAAAATTTCAAAACGTAATTAACATAACACCAACAGCCATACTATCAAAAAAAAAAAAAAAAAAAAAAAAAAAAAAAAAAAAAAAAAAAAAAAAAAAAAAACTTAACCAGGATCCTGTCATTTCATATCTTAGAGCCATTAACGTAGTGCACGTTACTTGTCGCCGATTATTTCGGGGAAAATAACAGCTCATAGAAGATTGGGTGGTCTTACTCTGAAAAGCGGAAATGGCGTCAGCAAGCGATCACGTGTTTTCCGAAAGTGGACGAGTGGTACAAGTCGATTTTCGTCCAGACTGGCAGAAAGTTTGTTTCAAAACTGTACAAATGCAAATCCATAAGTGTAGACTTGAGATCCACAAATGCATTTTCACTTCATAAATAGTTTCTGGAAGGTGTTTTGTATGTATAGATTACACATTTGCTGATTGTCAATTTGTTCAAACAAATAACGTCGATTAGCCCCCACCACCACCCCGTGATTCGAACCCTGCGGAAGTGAGTTTTAAACAATTTCAAAGGTTTAATTAGGAACAACTTTACACAATAAGTACTACAAAAACGGAGAATTGCCCTTACCCCTGTCTTAAAGTCACCCTACCTGCCGAATCAGAAGAGAACTTAAGCGTCTTTCTTCCTCTAGGACAGGTGGCAGGTGAACACAGCATTTAGCTAGTAGCAGCTAAAAAGCCGGACATTTCTCACAGGAGTTGGCGGAGACCAAACCCGAGGTAGAGAGAGTGTGAGTGGACTTACATTTATCATGGCACGAAAAACATGACTGTAAAATGAGCCTATGCTACACAGGTAGCAAAAGCAATCTGAAACCGTTTAGCTAACAGTTAGCCAATGTATCAATTATGATAAGTGTAAATATTAGCCTATGTTTCAAATGTTAAAATGGCGACTCTCTCAATGTGAAAGGCTCAAAGGCCGTGGCTACTTCTATCAGCTGCTACAATGACAGTTTTAAAAGCAAAGCAAACAATATAATCCGTTTTTTTTTTTTTTTATAAAAAAGGTATTTATTCGAAGTCAGACTTTTTCTGGACAAACAGCAGAGCTCTGAGTAGGACTGGAACCTGGGGGAAAACCAAGGGTCGACAGTTTAATTCACCATTGTGACCTTGACAACTTTGGTATTTACAGTCTGGCAGACAGGCCAACAAATACAGATAAATTGCTAAAAAAATGAATTTGTGTAATCACAAAGGCGTACCTTTTATTGGTGTTGCCACCATACAGCATCTGGTGGTTCACTTTAAACTCCATATACTGATCCGTTTCTAGAGGACGGGTCATTTTGTCCTTCTGTTCCTGCTGGTTGTAGCTTTGAGAAGAAACTGTAAAATGATTTGTTTTGGTCAATGGAAAGTCCAGCAACTGCTGAGCTGTTAGACTGGACCTCAAGGTTTGATGCTTGAGAGAGAGTAGCATCTTTGCTCTCTGTCTGCATGGGTGAAGAGGAGTTGGTGCTCGTTTCTCCAGAGACTAAAGGAACAACTGTTGAAGTGATACCTGTTGAGTTCAAACTAGGGAGAAGGGTTGTCCCTGCAAATGTCAGATTTAGAGCCGTTTCATCATCTGATGAATGGGCGTGAGCAGAGAGATCATAATTAGTAGGAAGTCTCTGGAAAGGTTTGAATTTGCCTTGGACAGGGATTTGGGTTCTATCTGATGGTCCTCCTCTGACATTGTTATTATTATGATTTACAGATGGAAAACCTGTTTCCAAGAACTTTCTACCTGCAGCAGAACTAGCTTGGGGCTGTGTTTTCTCAAAACCAGGCTTGAGGTGCCGGACATGGGCGTATCCTCTTGGTTCAGGCAGCACATCACTACTATAGGCCCTGGGCCTCCATGCTAGGTAAGGCCTCTGTGTTTTAACTTTTCCTGCTGAATTGCTTCCAGGAGAATGTCCCTTCATGATGGAGTCTGTCATCTTCTCAGTGGGTTGCAAAACTTTTGGTAGAGAGTTTGTGCTGTTGTGATTAAAGCTGTTGGACAAAATATAAGCAGAGTGATACCCACCCAACTCAGGCCTTGTTTTGAGATGCAACTTCTGTGTGTGTAGAGGACGCATGTTGGGTCTGGAGGAGCTTACATGAATCTTTTGAGACTCAGACTTCAGACTAGACTTGATGGCTTTAGTTGGACCTCCTTGACTGCTGTGTGAATAAATGAGGCCCTTTCTGTTGTTTGGTCCAAAGCCTACTGGAGCTCTATCTGCATTAACAGGTGAAAAACCTGCTTTTGACTTAGTTCTGGCACGATGAATACGGGACGGAAACTGAACTGAACCGGTGGAGAATACAGAATCAGAGTTTGCTTGATGAATCCTCTCCTCACTAGGAAAAGTGACTGCTGTGTTTCCAGATGGGTTGTACAGCACAGCACTTTGTCCTCGTGTAACTGATCCTGAGCTGAAGCCAAAATCAAAATGGTTGACTCTGGTTTTTGGAACATTGCTGTTTTGTAATTCAGGAACAACGGGATAAGGATAATGGCTATGAATTTGTGACGATTTAGAGTCAGTGGTGTGATCGTTCTGAGCAGGGTAAATATTGCGACTTTGACTTTTGTCCACATTTGATGTCTTATAACCAACTGTGGGGATTCTGAGAACAGGGCGTTTGATCCATCTTTCATCATCTCTGTTGTCATTGTGGACTCCCAATGGGTAATGTCCTGCCTGGACATGTAGGACGAAACCTATTGAAACAAAAGAGATTTTCTATACAACAGACAATTCATCTACCGTTATGTTAAAACTTTATCAATACTTAATGGCTGTCAGAATTGCAGATTGACAGATCATTCAGTACCTCTCTGGGGATTCTCACAATTTACATCACAAGCCAGTAGCCAAAGGCAAAACACAGACAGCCTGCAGATGAAAGGGAAACACAGGTTGAGTTCACAAGTTCCCAAAGTGTATTTTGATTAACTCAAGTATTCAAATAACTACTGTCAAAAAGGAATATTGAACAGGACAATTTACCTCAAAAAGTCCGCAGGGCTCATTGTTCAGCTTTGCTCAGAAGAATCATACCCAACAGTAAATCAGGCTACAACTAATCTGTTAGAACAGGAAGCAAAGGCCCAGACCTTTATTCATAAACCCAGAGCAGGGAGTGGCAGATCAACTCAGCTGTTCCACATGTTGGACTAATTGCTGCATGGCCATGATGGCAACACACAAAGCTGCAGGAAGAACATGCTGAGGATTTCCCAAACAATTTCAGAGGTAAATTATCCTGCTCAATGTCACTTTATGTAGAATTTATTTTGTTGTTTCTGTGTTTTGATAAAAAATGTGCATTAGCTGTAATACTTGTTTATGGTTACATATGTGGGAGGAGGAAGGTTGCAGATATGTGGGGCAAAAATGTAAACAAAAAGGGAAAAAATAGTCTCTAATATGACCTGATCACTATGGAAGATACATCAAGGCGATTTATAGTACAAGATGTTATTTGTCTAATTCAGCTTTTTTTCCTTTTCCCTGAAATTTTTGTCTGAAAGTAAAACTAGTCTTCACTTAAAATAAAGGATGAAAAATATAGGACTTCTCTATAGACTATCTCCTAGCTGAAATTATCATATTTGTGTACCCATGGCCATTGTTTTTTTTGGTTTTTTTTTAAGGGAATAAATTTAATCCTATTTGAACACTTAAGTCACAACCTGAAATTTACCTTAATTTATTTTTAACTGTCTTGGTCTAATAGGACTTTTTCAGAGCTGGCATGTGGAAAAGTACAGGTGTTACTAATAACATTAAGGATGGCTCCATTATGTTCAAGTGTGTGTGACTGCATGCACAAGCAAAGCTACTCAAGTGTAATTAATTTTTATCATTTACACTTGTGCTTTTCATACTGTGACTTGTCAGAATTATCAAAGAACATCGTCATGTTTTACATGTTAAATATCGTACCAGACAGCATGATGTCCAACACAAGTGCTGTTTGTTTTCCATTTATTTAGGGGAAAAATACCTGTATCAGTAAATTTATCAGCATCATGAGTAACCTTTTTCCATCTTGCAGTAGCATAGGTCTGTAGAAATGAACCTTTAATCTTATTGCCTAGTCTCAAGAAAACGCACTGGAGAAAGACTCCAAGTCATTTAGACCTTAGCACAATGTGTGTGACCACATTTAGTCACAAGGGGGGGCTGCTAGATCAAGCAGAGAAAATGCAAGTTTATTTGAATATCATCTCTCAAACACAAAGGCAATGTGAAGTGCTTTACTTAGAGCAATGACATGCATCAAAACAAAATAATGGGTACATACAATTAAGGTAGAAAATTGAAAACAAATAAAAGAAAAACTTTTTCTTTTTCATTAAACACGTGTTCACATCATATTCTGATATTTGACATTGTTACCACATTTATAGTTTAAGTAGATGATTTTGTCTTGTTAATTAACCCAACAAAAATAAATGAAGAATAAACAAATGAATAAGGGATCATATGTTCAAATTCATCATTGCTGTTGTTAATCATCTATATTCCAGTTAAGGCCTCTAACTGGTAACTTAGATTGTAGGACCACAGTGTGGCTTCAGACACATGTAGACAAAATTCAGTATCAACAAAGCTTATTCAAAATTGTTCCATTGCTGTTATCATAAAAACTCATAAAATAAATGGCGTCTGCATGTTAAAGAATCTAAAATTAAAAAATATAAATTGTACAGGTGTAGTATAGATATAGTCATCAGATATTCTTTATATTATCTTTTTAATATTCGATATTTTAATTTAGAGCAGAATAAACACAAGGATTTATGATAAGGCAGTGGTTCAATCTGTTGTCTCAGAGCACAAATGGTGAACATGAAAAAGCCTGACAATAGTTTCCTGATGAAAATATTACAATGTTATTAAAGACCAGAAAAAAAGAAACCCATATATAATTTCAAGATTAAATATTTTGCTTCACAGGTTGAAAAACAGTCAAGTGCTTTCACAGAAACACCCTTTGGTTTCCTGAGAGTAAAAAAACTCACAAATAAATAAAGTTCTGTGAAACTCCTGATGATGATGTGATGAGTGTTTGCAGTATGTAGTCATCTCCGTATATCTGCCGAGAAGAGAAAATTAGTTTGGTGCTATAGGTCACTCAGAGGGTCACAGTGAAATTACTAAAATAATTAATTTTGCACAGGTACAGTTTTAGAGCAAAAGGAATATGATTTAATGAATTTTACATTCTTTTGGGGAGTTCATCTTCTGAATCTTTACTACAGCCATTTGAATGCTGCGCCAGAACATGAATTCGGATCATGATATGTTTTCTTGAAATGAAAGATAGAATCCTTTGTTGTGGCAGCTGCTTAAAAGTGATCAGCTAATTTTTAGATCTGACTTTAATCTGAGGCCCAGAATTTACTAACCAACAATGTTAAGAGTTTAAGTTATGGAAATTAAATAAATATACTTATCGGTCATGAATAATTTTTATTTGTTCTGTTTGTATGTAGTATAAGAGTGCAAGCTGTCATTTAAATCTCTTAAGCATACAGGACTAGGGCATTAACATTAAGATGGAGACAGCATCTTGTGTCTAACTTAAACAGTATACATGGATTATATTTTTCTTACCTCTGTCTATTTCCTGCTCTCTCTTATTTCCCTGTCCTCTTTCCCAGACCTGTGATGTCTTTGTTCTCCAGGATCTCCATCTTCTGCTCAGGTTGAAGCAGAGTGTTTGACACCATCGCTTTTGCCACCGCTTGGATTGGGATGGCCATGGACGTAGAATACACAGCAGAAAAGGCACCAAAGAACTTCCTGGCCAGCCACTCGCCAGGCCGACTCTCCTGCCTGTCCACCAACAAAACGCTGTTGGAGAAAAAGGTATTGATGATTTTGAGATTGTGTCGAGTTGTTTAATTGTAAACAAGCAGTTCATAGACCAGATTTGAAATCTTTTTTTTTTTTTTTTTTTTTTCCTCCACTGGGGTGATTAACAATATTGATTCTCAATATGTCACACTAGAATGGGGAACTTGTGCAGAGTAGTACAATTAACACTTTGTGTCATGTAAAAGGGTGAAATCACATGTTGTATGGTCTGCACCACATTGACTTTATTGTATTGAATTTGGTACATTAAAATTTCCTACCACACTATTATTATGTTTCATGCATGATTTTAAACAGAAGTCACATGGTGTCACAAGTGCCCTGTTTACTGAATGACATTTTGGTAACCTGTCAAAGAAATTGCAAGAGGATGCATATATCTGTGCAAATATTTGGTGCTGGCCCAGTCATTTTACACAATACTTGTACATGTTTTACATAATGTATTTATGTATATTTTGGTTTTGGTACAGTTTTCCTTAGCTCAAATGGTGAATATGGATGTCTGTTTCACAAGTACTGAATTGAGTAAATGAGATCACGCACCCTGGTCTGTAAATGGCATATCTGTCAAAACCCAGCGCCTCAATATCTGCTTCCACTTGTCCCTGGAAGAAAAATCCATTCATGTTGGTCTGTCAGTGATTGTTTTATGTCATTGTTTATTGAAAGACACACAGAGAAGCTTTAGTTGAGAGAAGAAAAAAAAGACTGAAGTGTGTGGAATGCAGTAGAATGAGGGAAATAAAGTACCTTGACTTTGAGGTAGAGGAAGTTGCTGTTTTTATCAGCTCCTCTGGAGGACTCCAGGTGGAACTGTGTGCAGCCTCCTGCTTTGGCGAGCTCAGCTGATTTTAGAACATAGTCATGATCAACACGGATGAATCCTTCCTGAAATAAAAGAGAGAAGTAATAGAAAATCTTATTTTGACATTTTGATGACAGCTTACCTCCAGTGGTAAATTCAAATCTTTATATTACAATAAGTAAAGTAGCAGATTAGAACAAAGTATCAATGAAATCATGATTGAATAAGAAATGTATCATAGTTATGGCTGGACATTAATTCAAAAATAGTGCTTGCTGTCTTTCTGTATAATACTGTGACAAAGTTATAATATTGCAATATATTTTATTGTTGCGTCTAAACAAGTGACAAATGTTTGTAATAATCATCACATATTTGACTAAATGGGGCAAATGAGTTCAACATTTTACCTTTTACCTCTACCTTACCTCAAATAACATCACTCTTGAAGCAACACTTCTTATTAGTTTTTTTTCTCTCCATACTGCCAGACACTTGAATAACACAGCTACTTTGTACTGATTTATGGACTGACAATAAAATGTCAGTATGTATATACTCAGTGAGATTTATTTCCCAACCTGGATTTTGGAGGGTAATGCTATATTGATATTTGAATGACCAGTTTTTCTAAATGTAAACATGTAATATAGATAGGCATTTTTGATTAGAATCCATTTTTAAAGAGTTGTGACAAACATATTGAGAGCAGGACATTTTACAGTTGACAGTACTTGTCATGGCTCTCATGAACAAACTATGTAATAGCTTTGTTGTTTCTAAAATAACCTCAAACATATCTTTAGCATTCTGTCCTACAATTACTGTTACTTACTGGCCTTTATAGTGGAAATGTTAGTTTTGCAATGAAATTGCTTAGTCATTGTTTCAGCCCAGATTGTTTAGTTATTGCTATTGACCAATAAACCCATCAAACCCCAAGAGATAAACAATGCAACACTAAAATCTTAATGAATTCACTGGTGAAGTGCTCGCACTTGATTTAGTAAGTTTAACTTACAACCCCTGCTTTTGCCCTGGTTGTTCCCAGACAGCAATAGCCCACATCATGGCCCTGGAAGGCAGCAGCATGATCATCAAGCTTCTCAAAGTCCACCACCTCTTGTACCTGGAGGCACAGAAAACACAGTGTCAAGCAAAATGTAACACTCAACATGATGAATCTTTGATAATGGAGTTTCTTATTGAAATAAAAAGCTGTCAAGTGACCAGAGCTTCAGTCCACTAACCAGGTTTTCATATGCTTTGCCTTCAAAGGTGAGCTGTCTCCTTCCAATGAGGGTAATCTTGGAGAAGACGTTGCGCTCCAGCAGCTCCTGAAGCAACACCTTGCCCGTTTCCCCAGAAGCACCGAGGATGAAACAGCTTTTATTTTGCTGCTTGAAGCTTTCCTCCAGGGTCTTCATGTCCTCAGCCATGCTGTGTGCCACAACAAATCGACCACTCTGTCAGCACCGTGCATGAGTGCAGGACAGGTAATACTAAAATTATACAAACTCATGTGTTTTATGCAGGTAATGTGTGCAAATGTGGAACAAGCTGTGTGAACACTGTTTATCCTCTTGATAGACGGCAATAATCAAGTGTAAAAAATATATATTAAAAACTGGGATGTAGAGGATGCAGTTTGTGACGAATTTATTAGATGATGCAAACAATCCATAAACCAGTCCTAGTTGTGTTTTACATGGTGAGTACGTTTGCCCAACAGAAGGGGAACTTCAAATTGACAGATTTCTTAGAGGAGTTTGGTTTGACGTTCACTATATGATTACACAAGGAGACACGGAGGAACGTTCCTCGGTTAAATCAATGTTTGTTCTCTATGATGTTTACACTGGTGGTCCACATGTCTGGGACCATTATAGCTCTCCCCTTAATTATTAGCTTAATTATATTCGCATTTACGTTACATGTATCTTGAGTTTTATATAGCGGCTACTTTCATTCATGAATGCTAACAGAGACCCCCGCTATACGTTACCTGGTGTATTTACCCGGAACAGAGTCGTCGAAATAATTCAAAACCGCCGCAATGACAATAACTATGAGAGTTAAGAACCCGGTTGCTTTTCCCAGGGAGGTGACCAACAGTTTCATAACAGGCATTGCCAAGAGCAACGATTAAATTGCTGGAGCACTTCCTGGTTGCTTCATGTTTACGGACGGTGCTGTCCTCCCGCTTGCCTTGATAGGCTGAGGAAAAAACAGATATTATCGTCACCGTCGCATGTGTCTTGGTGGACTTGCAAGAATGTTAATCATATATTTTATTTCTTGGGTATGATATTTTACTGCACCCCATAGAAAGTGGGAGAAGCTCGAAATTTCACATGCTCCGTTCCCATCCTCATTTTCCACAATAGACAGCGCGGTGGACAGCGCATGCGCACTTGCATTTTGAAAGTCCCTACGAAGAAAAGTTTCAATATCCAATATTTATTTTTCACCCAATCTGATACGCATACCATAGGACCATGCATACACATATAGTGTCCATCTGTGGTGCTCAACTTTTATACTGAACTTGGTACCACTTTATGATAAGTCACCATATATAAAGGGGTTATAATCCATTATTAATGAATATGTTTTTTGTTGAATCAATTCAATTAATCAAGTTACAGACACAGAGGAGATGAATGAATAATCAATAATAAATAGAAACTATAAATAGAAAAAAGAAATATAATAATAATAATCTTAAATGCGTAGTTCTGGCATAGTTTTTATAAGTTGTGCCCTTCTCTCAATACACACATATAAGTTTATTTCAGCTCATTCCGTTACAGAGATGAAGTTACCAGAGATTCAGAGTTTCATAACGTTTAATGTTTTGGTTCAGCTGCTGTAGTGCCAGGTACGGTGAGGGAATAAACAATGGAGGTTCCTTGGTTAACCACACCACAAAGCTTCACTTTTCTAGTTACAGTGAAGTGACTTAAGATGTAAGTTATGGGCATTTCAGACTCTAACAACTCTTTCCTCTACATCTAAATCTCTTAGTTTATGTAGCAGAGAAGGTAATTAAAGCTAGGCCTTTTTAAAGAGAGGCTACCTGGCTGTCAAGAGTTTGCCCCCTTCTTTTGAAGATGCACCATTTGCACTAACCTCATTAGACTGAGCTAACCCTAATAGAGCAACGTTTGATCTAACAACGCCCAGGTTAAAATACAAATTTATTGCATCTTCGTTTACATACATTTCTCTTAAAGCAGGTGAGGGAGATTTAAACCTCAAAAGAACATAATATTTAGCCGTGTCATTTCTAGCCAATTAAACAGGTCATATTCTCAAAAATGCTCGGTGGAACATAAGAAATAAACTTTGAAAAATATGATGTGGTTATAATATAAAGAAGCTGAAAAGATGAGAAGAATAGCATCTGATGTTAAATATGGTACAGTTTCTAGCTGTGCAGAAAACAGGGTCTTGCAGGTAATTGTGTTTTCTTACAGTGATGAAAGCTATTTATACATAAAGCACTGTAGAAAAAAATGATATTGAAAAGCATTTAACTAATTTAAAATACATTGGATCTTTTCTTTCCAAATAAGTTGAAAAGTTGTCCAGGATGGCAGCACTTGTGTGTTATTTGGTCAGGAAATCCAGCCTGGACCCGGAGTGCGAACCAAACCCTGAAAAATGTCTTTGCCTTTTGTCAGACCTTCAGGGGTTTTCATTAGTCAAAACCTCCACACAAAGAAAGCAAGTACAGTCACATGCAATGAATTCATCAACACCCCATGTTTTTAACACCCCTGCCACTTTGAACACAAGGCATCGATCCAATCTAATAGAATATGATGGAGCCAGGGATGATCCTTTAAAGATGTCAGCAGTAAAAGACAGAAAGAAAAGAGGCTGAGGTTGAGAGAAGAGGCCTTAAACTGGCACTCTGCTGAAATGAAATGTCGCCTCTTTGTTCCTTAGCCACGGGTGCTAATTGGGCCTAGCTGCAGGGAGGAAAGCTGCCGCTGGGCTCCTGTCTGTCGCACCTGTTGAGTCATTGTCTCTCACATTGATTAGACAGGAAGTTGGAGTAAGAAGGCTTATGCCTCAGTGGGTGCGTGGCAGAAACGTGGTTCAATTTCCTTTTAGAGCTCCGCTGCTGGAGGTGGAAATACCAATGGTGGTCAGTGGTCAATTGCGTTTGACCATTGATTACCTTGCGCTAAAGGACATATGGATCATAAAGAGTTGGTTTTCATTGGCCTGTTCACTTTCTTTATACTTCAGTCACAGTCTGTCCTACATTTCCTCAACATTGCGTAAGTTTGATGTCTCTGTCACCGCGGTTCTGCCACACTTCCCCCGAAGTACTGTTCAAACAGGATTAGCTTTTAGAGCAGTGGATGTGAAATAATTACTAACAAAAGACATACTTCTACTATGAATTACGTCTGAACTAAGTGATGCAGCTCTTTGAAGTTGAGACCAATATCTCATGTTTTCCCTCCTGTACTTGCAAAAAACGATGTTATGTTTCTACTGCAGGTGCAGGTGAAGAACAGTGAGACTGAAACTAATTATACTCTTAAAAGTTGACACTGACTAATGCAGTTAGTAAGCTTATGTATTATGGGATTTGCTAGTATTAATGGATTGTAATGGTTTGTAGCTATTTGTAGATCTTGGTACTGGTGTCTAAAATCATGCAACTTCTGCTGTTGAGGATGAAATGTATTAACAATAAAACTCCAGCCTGGATGCTAAAGCAAAGAAAAGTCACAGCTGAACCAGATTTGGGATGTGCTTTCATTGTTATTAATCACAGAATTACCAAATGTTTTGCTGTAAAAAAAACAAAAAAAAAAAAAACAAAAAACAAAAATGTAAGTGTTGATTAAAAGTAGAGATGACAAAGCAGCTTTTACATAAACTAAACTGAAGAATGAAAGTGTGTAGATGAAAACAATCTTTTAAAGCTAAAGAGCAAATCTCTGGACTTCATTGACGTTTCCAAACACTTCAGATGGCCATAAACTCAAGTTAAACTGATTTAAAGACTGTACACCGGCAGCAGTTGAGAGCAGTTCAGAGTGTTAATTGATGACATTTGATGGCGCCCTCTGGCATATTTCAGGGGTCACTACTGATCAGACAGTATTCCTTTTGATTTTTTTTTTTTTATTAGCTCTGTGATCTACAGACGAGTGACAAATTAAAGGAAAAACCTGTAAAATCTTTGGAATGATGAATGGTGTTCATCCCTCCAGTTGAGGTCAGAGACTTGTAGAATCAATGCCAAGCAGCATCAAAGCTGTTCTGGCAACACATGGTGGCCTAACGCCTTACTAAGACACTTTATGTTGGGTTGTATTTTTTTATTTAGTCACCCGTCTGTATATGTGTAAAAATTTTTACTGAAATATTGTTCCACATGATAAATTGAATCTTTATTTCCTTGAAGCAAATGCTGAAATTTTGTAAAATTGACTGATATGACAGATTAGATAAAGAAAAAATTCAATTTATCAATGGGACTTGATGCATATTCCTGAATGAAATATGAGCCTGTACATGTATGCCCGCAAATACACATGTCACATACATACACAGACAGACAGACAGACACACACACACGCAAGCTCTACACAAACACAGCTTAAGGTTTAGGACCCCAGTCACACAGACTATCGAGTGTGATGCTAATGATGGTAATTAATGGAGCCTGACAGCACAATCTGCTGCCCATTGTCTCCCAATAAACAGCTTTACAGTCCACATGAGCCACAGAGGGGACGGGAGGTTTAAGCTGAGAACTGAGACAGTGAGAGCAGGAGACAGGCGGGGTGGAGGGTCAGACCTCAGGGGACAGCGCTGATCTTGAAGTGGGGATTAGCTCAATTAGGGAGGCACTGTCTGATCAAGATGCAGGGTTCGATGGTACCTATAGAGTGTGTGTGTGTGTGTGTGTGTGTGTGTGTGTGTGTGTGTGTGTGTGTGTGTGTGTGTGTGTGTGTGTGTGTGTGTGTGTGAGAGTGTGTGTGTGTGTGTGTGTGTGTGTGTGTGACGAAAGCAGCGTACATCATTAGAGCTGACTGTTGCCATTATTTGTTGCTGTGTCTACTGATGCAGCTGGTGTGAACAATAGTCAAGATGATGCCTTTTGCTTTTCTGTGACCCTCCGCTCAGATATCCATTTGTTGTCATACATTTCAATGGTAATTAATCTCAAATGTGTTTTATCGTCCAAATGATAAGAGATCCATGAATTTTTCAGTGTGCATAAAGTCGATTTGTTACTGATCAATTTTATGAGTATAAAACAACATAAATGTTTCGCTCTTGATTTATTTTGATAAACGGAATCTATATTTACTCCCTAAAAAGATTATAACTGTCAAGTTTTTAGGTTTCAGCATATTAAAAACATATTCACTACATAATGCGGTGTGTAAGCTTCATTTAGCTTCACTGACAGATTTTATTTTATTATTTTTACAGATTTTCCCTGAAAAATACACTGACAACTAATTTCTACCCAGATATGTCATGCACTAAATGTTTTCTTTGTTCCCTTCTGTTAAAAGACTGCATTTGCTATTCAGAAAACAAGGTCCCTTTTTAATGGATGCGGTGTAAAAAGTTTGCTTTTCGAAAGTAACCAAAGTCCCTCTAAAATAAGCTTAAAAAAGAAATAACTAGATAAACAAAAGTGGTCAGGTTGCAAATTGTATTTTATGTGTTTATGTCTTATCATTAGATTTTACCTCATTTGTGTTTTAAGTGAATTTTCACCTGGTGTGTGTGTGTGTGTGTGTGTGTGTGTGTGTGTGTGTGTGTGTGTGTGTGTGTGTGTGTGTGTGTGTGTGTTTTGTTATGTATAACCAAAAACAAGTCTTGGTTCTGTTTTGAATATTAAACAACAACAGAAGCTGCCCTGTATATAGTAGTAGATGGAGTGTAATGCCATAAAGTGTGAATGCGGTTTAAATTGACCTCAAAAATTTAAAGGGAAAAATCAAAAGTTTGAGGGGTTGAAACGGCCATACCAGCAGCCAGATCCTCTGATCAGCTGTGAGGAAAGCAGTACAATAAAGTCACTCCACAGTAGGGCAGAGGTTCAGAGTCTTCCTCAGGCTTGGCTTTGTTACAGGCTCAGACTTAAACAATGTGTTTGCAGCGGAGCAGAGTATCATTTGTGCTCAGAGGAGCTTTCCTGCAGCAGAGCAGCAGCTAAGCAGCAATGAGACCTGCTTTTCCTCCTCTGAGGAACAATGTGCTCATTAAAGGAGCAAACAGATTATCACTGTTTTTCAATAGAGGGTCCCAAAAAGAGTCAGGGGGACCTGGCTGCTCCCAGCAGGTAGAGATAAGACTAGACTTGCACATCTGGCCAACCTGCTCCTAAATACTCTCTTAAATGTGTGTACATTCAGTTCATTTGTACATTTAAATAATGCACAACTTTTACCCTCATTTAGAAAACACAAACTCTACAGTTTAAAAGCTTGAAATAAAGTGCTTTTAAAGATTTCAAGAAATGCTATAAATAAGAAATAAGAAGGATATGACGAAAGCTTGTGAAGTGACATGTTTTTGAAGAATTGTTCTCTTGTGACTTCAGTGACCAATCAAATAAAAGCGTTGTGTTCTGCATTCAAGTCGTTTTTCAGGAGCAATGACAAAGGGTTTTTTTGTTTTGTTTTGTTTTGTTTTTTATAGGAGTCCAAGCCTTCATTCGTTATCTGCAACTATACTGACTGTGCAGAATGTGAAGATTGAAAAAGAGAGAGCGATGTGATGTGTACTGTAATGACAGTTGTCTTGCCCTGCCTGTGCCACAATGCTTCCAGTGCTGGGAAAAGGTCTGACAGACTTCATTATTCTGAGGTAAGTCCTGGGCTTTTGGATTTCTTAAACCAGTTAGGATGTTTGAAGCCCGAGGGACACTTTCTGCATCAGTGACTCCACAAGGGTCCACGCCAAAAAATATGTGAACACTGCACTGTATTCAGACACCAGTTGTTGTTTTTAAAAGTACCATGTGCACATCTGATATCTCTGCACAATCCATATCATTGTCAAAGTTGTCTCTCAGTAGTTTGTACAGAAGCTTGCATGCTTCTGGTTATTTGTGACTCAAATGTGGCACAGTTGGCCAATGGGAGGCTTAAGCCGGGTTTATACTGTGTCCAAACTGCTTGTCGGATGGTTGAATATCTTTAAAATCCTCCTACCCCCCACACCTTTCCGATATCAGATTAAAGGTGTCTGTGTCCAACATGTTCTGTAACTTTTCAAAATCGGCGATCCGACGTTCACAACCACTTCCCGCTGTGAATGACCTCCAGGAGACACTTAAAATGTGAAGGTGTATAAGCAATTTGATTGATATTGGCTGTCAATTAGGAAAAAAAAAACAAAAAAAACATTCACATAAGATATGACCTCCATATGCTGGAGATTGGAGACATCATCAGTATCTTTGACCAGCAAGTCTAAAGGTAGGTTGTTGTATCCGTCTGGTGTCAGAGTTTCTGAGCAAAGATGCACATTGACTAAGTATTTTTTTTCCCCCCACAAATACGTCCTTGTGTTACATCTGCTGAAAGTTGTTTCCTTACTAAGTGAGCCATTGTTCTGCTGCTGAGCACTGCCCTGCCAGTCCTTTTTGTCAGCACGGCTTTGTTAAAGTCAGTCAACTAATTCACGGGAGATTCTTTATTCTCTGAGGTTGGAAGTTGTGATAACATTAGTCCTGGATTCCTAGGCCTTATTTTTCCACTATTAATGATATATAAAAAGTATAGGTAGTTTATGTAATTTAATTTCAGTAAAGTATTATCTTACTGCAAAGTTTTAGACATTTATGGCTTATGAAATGTCAGTATTTATTAGTCGTTATCTGTATTTGGTTTTTACTTATCAATTTCTCAATGAGGAACATGGAAAACACAGACAATCAGTTATGAGATTTTCCCAGGAGAAAATTAAACTTGAGACAGTTAGATCTGGTAATAATAGCATAATACACCAAAGCCTCTTAGTAGATATTTGTGTTTGGCTTTGAGTTTTCACTATCAGATCTATTTGCTGTCTTAAATCTCCCTTTTGTGGTAGGTCGGCTGAAGCTTAATGACTCCTTTGAACTGCCGACATCCCCAGCAGAATGGCTTCGGGAATGTCAACCAACTAACCTTTAGTCTCTTTCCCACATCCAGCAATAGTACAGGGCACGTAATACCCATCTTTCAATTCCTGCCCACCTCCTATATTCATAATCGGCTAATCATTTTGTCCATCACACATGCAAACATGAAGCAGATATTGTAAATGAAATGGCAATGGAATAATACTCATGGAACACACACTGAACGATGTTTACTGTTGTGCAGAAATGGAATTAGATCAAGAACCTTGTTTCTCTGGAAGATAAAATACAGAAAATAGCTATAATGCTTTTCGTGTGCAAAGAACATTATCTGATCTTTCCCGAGCTTTTGAATGCCGTAGTACCTTTGCATTGCATTATAAATACATAGATAATTAAAATACATGTCTTTTTGTTACAAACCATAATATTTGCCATAAAATCTAAAAAAAAAATTAAATTATTTCATACAAAAATGTTTTGATAATTTTCTACAAATTTGCAATTCGACAATCACGTCAAGTCATTTTCCCTCATCCAAATTTCTAAGTTACTAAGGGTTTGATTCGATATTTGTTGAGTTTCGCCTGATTGAACATAAGAATGGAAAACATTTGCCATATCTTGATACATCTGTATTATAATCTTTTAATGTAATCATACTTACTGGGGTAAATCTCTAACCTTTATCCCTCTCTTTGTCACTTTTTGTGTTTCTCATGGACATATACTACCTGCGTTTCTGTCATCAGATGACTGAAGGAAACTTTATGAATGCTACCAGCTAACCAAAGCTAATGGTAATTCCTGGGCTGCTACACTGAGACCCACAATCAAATCACAGCTTTGTATTTTTGAAGTCGTTCAACAGAAACAGAAAGATGTGTTACAGGATGACTGTTTATTTCACCTTGGATTTATATTTTGTATTCATTCATTCATTCATACTCATTCATTCATATTTAACTGCTGATGTCTGTGAATATGACCACTTTGCTAAAAAGGTGTCAGACCTGGCAACATGTAGAATGAGATTCAGGTTTTAAATGTACAGTAAGTTTCCAGTCCTTCCTTCCTGATTCAGCTTCAAGCTGCTGTGCCTCCTGTAATTGTGCACGCACAATAAACTTGTGTTTGATATATTATTGCAGATATTTCCGGCGTGCAGGTGTGGATTGCAGTGACGTCTATAATTACTTGTGGGGGCGGCTGTGGCTCAGGAGGTTGAGTGGGTTGTCCAGTAATTAGAAGGTCGATGGTTTGATTCTCAGCTCTTCCTGTCTACATATCGAAGTGTCCTTGGTGCAACATACTGAACCCTAAATTCCCCACCGTGTAATGTGATGTTTGTGTAGAGAAGAGCGCTGTATGAATACGTGTGTGAATGGGTGAATGTGGTGCTAAGACTAGAAAAACGAATATAAGTGCATTTACCATCTAATTTGAGTACATTTATGAATAATGGCCAAAACTATTGTAGTAAACATAAGTAGATACAAGGTTGTCTTGGTATAAGCGGAAGGCCAAAACTGAGAAAGTAATTATTTAATATTTATTTACTCGACGTACCTCATCACACACACTGTCTCAGTGGAGTCTGGCTCTCTTCTGTTTCTCTGTCTTGGCTTCTGGCTCTTGCTGAGTCTCAGTTGAGTCTGTCTCTTGGATGGGCCCTGCTTTCCAGTGGCCTACAGGGAGAGTGAAAGAAGGAAGAAGGGAGATCATGTCGGATCATGACGGACCCACCACAGCACAGAGACCTCCCTGCCGATGAGCAAACACCACTACAAATGGCAGAGCTGGCTGGACAATCACTCGGTGAATGGAAGCTAATTAGCTAGAGTCTAATGCCAGTTTACTAACACCTGTATTAGCGTGCTCGCTCAGCAGGGAATCGGGGTTGGCCAACAAGCGCTAATCCCTCATAAGCCCAAAGTACTCCTCCCAAGAACTGGCATTAGCATATTCTGCTTTAGCCAGCTGTTGCCAACCTAAAACCAGGCTTCCACAGTGATGCGTTGATGGAGAGGAGGAGAAAGATTTTAATGCTTTTGTATTGGATTACCTGCGAGTTCCCACGTGTATCACATTCCCCCTACAGATTCCCAACGGCTGACTGACTTTCTTGCAAAGTCTTATTTTGTCAAATACAGGGCTAAGTTGGCTTTTTTTTTTTTATTTTTTTTTTTAAGTAACACATCATGACAGCATGTTTCCAGAAAAACCTCAAAGAACAGACGCCTTGGAAAGGCAACCATAAAACAGAAGCAAAAAAAGGAAATCCCACACGGGATCAGAGTTTCAAGCTCCGGACCATGTCCTTGAACTTCTGCTTCTTTGTTGTTTTTCTCACATGTTACAAACCTGTAACATTTCTCCAGGCCCCTGGGAAACCCTGCCATGTGCATATGTTCACTTTCAGTCTCATTCCTTTGCTCTTGTGCTCTCCCATCCTCTCCCACTGCCTGGGTGGTGGACTGATTACCCAGTAGCCGTGTGTGTATCAAGGCAAGTGCGAGGCCAGTGTGTGTGTACAAGGGATTAGCAAGCTTTAGCATTAACATTATGACTGGACTGGCTACATTCCCTTGCTCTGCTAATAATTTGAGGGGAGGAGAAGGCGGCCGGTCCATTAGCTCAGTCTGTTTGCTCAGGAGTAGGCCGACTCTGATCCTCTAATTTCTCTCACCGATTCCAAGAGGATCTCTGGCTTTTGTGACAGAGGGATGAGAAGATAAAGGATGGGACTGAGGGGCACATTGATTCAGAGATCACCATCCTCGGGACATTCTGTACACTTACCAAACTAATCAGCGTGTGTAAACACAGCAAGACGTGTTGAGGGCTGGCGGCTAAAAGGCTGGGGTCTCTGGGGTTGATTAGGAAGAGCTGTTGATGGACCACACTCGGTGTCTGAGCTCTCTGATCTGCAGACCACATGCAGACAAACTGGGAGCAGCCTGGCTCATTCGTCGCTCTGTTCTGACTGATTGTGGGTGGTTGGAGAGGCTTTGAGTGGATCCGTTGTGGATCTAAAAAGGTTTTACCAGATAAATCAGGTGTTTCTTGCTTCTCCGATACAGTGCTTGCTTCTCCGATAGTGCCAGTCTTAAGACAGTTATGATGATTTAAGGTTATGAAAGACAGAAAATTACATCAGACCTGAAAATTTTCTTTCTTTTCTCATTTACTTCCTAAAAGGGAGAGCTGGCACGGCAGGACAAGTCGCTGATGCTGTTGTTACATGTCACGACTCTGATTCCACAATGGTGGCATGCTATTTAAAATCACAGACCAAGGTGGCAAAATACCAGCTTTGTTTGGTTCAGTGTAAACAAGCAAAGGCGGCATAACGAGAGGGGGGTCTTCTTAATGGCAGTATAGCGGGATCTCTGTATAAAAGTGGCAAGTGAGAGCATAGGCTCTTTTGTAAATTTGTTGTTGTCATTGTTGTTGTCTCTTCATTTAATTAATTTGTCCAGGAAAGAACAGAACGCTGCTATTTGAAAATGAGAGTTTCTGCTCCCTCCCAAAGGAACTATGATGCAGCTGCAGTGACGACAAAATCGACCGAGCTATAGCTTTAAAAGGTGAGGCTTTGGGAAGTGACAGATAAACACCAGTGTATGAAGGGATGTTTTATTATCTAATTTAAAAGTAAAAATATGTGCAAATTATGCATACTCTCAGTTTTTATAAGAGAGACTAGATGGTCTGCCATCATGAAACGTCACACATTATGAGTGAAATGTTTTTTCTGATATTTAAATATTTTGAGCACGCACAAAGTTCAGATTTTTTTTTTAACAGTAATATTCTGCCGTTTCTTCAGCTGCTCTTTTAGAAGAGCTGGACTCTGATTGGTTGCGAGCGTCTCTATTGTGACCGGATGACAGGTTAGCACAAATGCTGTTGAATAAGTGGATTCATTTTGAATCTGTCCAGATTTGTTTTCAGGCCCTAGCTCACTTTTCATAGTTAAAGAGTGAACATCAACCAAAATTCAACTGTGGTGTGGATCAAAGAAAATGAACCAGAAGTAAAATTGGTCTTGACGCAGGGATCTTGTATTATAATAACCCATCAATCATCAGATCCTAAGCCGTGTCTCAGAGGAATACTCCTCTGTCAACACACTATGACTCAACATCGTCTTCATTTTAAGTGGACATCAGATCAGATGTCACTATCAATTCCCTAAAGCCACGACCTCTCCTAATACCCCTCACAGCCAATTAGGGAAAGTAATGGCAGCAAACCTTCAATGGCAATGGGCACTAGCTGGTTAGAGCTACACATGCTACCCTGCTAGCCGCTGTCAGTGGGGACAGGGGCTAATGGGCAATCACAGGGAGACTTATGTTGCAAATCAGCCCGATCCGCGGGACTCTACTGGGGATTCCTGTCCAGTGTAGCCTTATTCTGGAGCTTATGATCCAGTAATGGGTGCTTTGGTGGAGATCTGAGAGGGCCCCGTGGGAATATGGTGTCAAACTGGCCCAGGCTTCCTCAGGCTAAAAGGGGGCTTTGATAGGCAAAGTAGCTCAGCACAGACAGCATGGAGGAACAGGTTACTGCTGATAGGATGTGTCACTACTAACTTGTAGAGAAGCAGTTGACTCCTTTCTTATATTGCCTGAACAGAAAAACTTGTATGTCAGATTTTTTTTTCCAGTGATGATGAATGATTTTTGTATTAAATCTTTTGTGTTATTGGTCCATTGGCTCATCGTCTCAAGTCAGAGTGACGTGAATCAACACTGATGATCTTTGATGATGATGATTGTAGTGTAGAGATATACAGACATTGTGTGAGAAGTGAATGCAAACTGTGCCACACAGTGTCATACACACTCCCATCACCAACGTACTGCAGCCTGTAACACTGATGCTCAGTAGCCAACTGATTTGTGTGTGTGTGTGTGTCTTGCTTTCTCTCTTGTCTGCCAGTTTGCCAGACGTGTGTGTTCGGATTTAGCTGAAGTATGATGGACAAATCATCTTTAACCTAATTATCAGCTGATTTGATTTTGGCACTGACCTGAAATTCAGATGTTCTGTTGTTTTGGGGTCTTTAGTCATAAATTGATGTCAAGTCTAAAATCTACCAAGTTTGCTGGGTTCACATTGTATTTTCATGCACAGGAAAAACAAACCACACAAAAGGCTGCAAATGTATTCCTCTTATTATTTGCCTTTAGATATAGATCCCTTCATGAAGTACTACAATCATTAATTCATTCAGTCACTGAGGAAATCAAGATGTCTTTTGCATGAGACAGCTGAGCACAAATCAAAACCATTACAAATTATCTAAAAATATTAACAAAAGAAGTTGAGTGTTTCAGTGGAACGACTACCTCTAACTTCAGTTTGTTTTGCAGTTACTTTAAGTAGTAAGGTGCAAAGTACCAAAGAACAGTCTTCCATACAATTGATCTGGTGTCGCTGTGGTTATTGGTTTTTATCTTCAAGTGAGGATGTCGCATTTCTTGCCAGTGATGAGACATTTATAAATGAGTTTCCAAGTATGATGGTTCTCACACTCCTTTTGTGAGTTAGCGGTAAAACAAATGTGCTGTTCGTACATGAACCTGTTCAGAACTGTCACATGTGTGTCTGTCACCACTGAGCAGAATATTGACATGATTGAGAAATTGACCATGATGGTCTCTCATTGCTCGTTATTGATCACGATAATCCTATAAAGGGAACACTAGCCCTGTCGATGTGTATACTTGTGTAGCATGTATGTGTGTGCATGTGGGAGGGGTGTTTAGGCTGAGTTACAGGGGTTTATGCCGTCTGTTGGTCCTGTCAGCGGATGGGTGGGTGTGTGGTGAAGAATGGTGAAGGCAGGTGGTGTGACTAAAGCGAGGACTGGACCGAATTGGGCGGATGCAGGCTTTGGCTGAGGGAGGAGGAGATGGGACAGGGGTGTCACCAGTCGACGGGGCCTGTCCGAAACAGTGCCGTACACCACACCCACCCAACTGTTCCTCTTTCAGCACCCTTCTGCCCATTTCTCCCTCTCTCCTTCTCTCACTCTCTCTGTCTCGCTTTATCTTTCTCCTCCTCTTTTCTTTTCTTTTCGAAATGCATTGTTAACAAAACGGTTTACAAACCCTGGCTGGTACATTATCCACGACCGCCTCCTGTGAGATTGATTTAAGCAAATGGATTCAGAAAGGGAGGGAGGGACGGAGAAGGGGGTGGGGGGGGTGGGGGGGGGGGGTTGCATGGAAAGGATGGAAAAGGAGAAAGTGAAAAGGGGTGTGTTCCTCGGAGCAGCAGCTTTACAAAACCACCACATGGGCCACGTTGAATATTCCCTTTTCTCTTGCATTTTGAGAAGCCATACATTAAACGCTCATTATACAGCCTTTATGTGCAAGAGGAGGCTCCCTCTCTGTGAGGGCAGAGTGGCTGAGGATGGACTATGATCTTCCTGCATATGCATGCATGGAGCATCTTTAGAGGCTTTCTGACATGTATGATATCATCATGACCAAAAGATTTGACTTTCATAAAGCCTGACTCAGGAAAGGGAGGGTGTGTCTATTGCAAGGCTCATTTTTTACGGTGTGAATTAGATTGTCTGCAATGTTTAATAAAGTTGACTTTTCGAGGCGCTGGATTTTCTCACGTATTGGTGCAATAGGGAGAATTCTGCATTGAGGTCTTTCATTGTCAGATGTGTAAAATCTAACAGAGGAGTATAATGAAACTCTGACAAAAACCATGTAAGAGAAGCTACCAGTTTCTTTTTTTACAAGTTTCACTATTAAAAAAACCCAAAAAGCACAGAAGAAGAGTGTCCTGGTCCTCGCCAGCCTTTATCCTCACACACTCTGAGAAAGGACACACTTCAGCTATGGATGATTTTCTTTCACTTTTACTTTTCATTTGACTTTTTAACTATATCATTTCACTTTCAACTCCACTTTCACAGTCCTCACTACTTCTTCCAACAATAGGATCCTTTTCTAGAGGTGTGTGTGTGTGTGTATGTGTGTGCGAGGAGGGGGGAGCAAAGGTTAAACTGGGCATCCCATCATGATAAATCACTGGTTAATGAGGAGTCCATTGTGTCCTCACACATTGTGTCCCCCCCCCCCGCTCTCCTCCTCCCCCTCCTCCTCCTCCTCCTCCTTGTGTCCCTTAGACCGCTACCTTCGGGTTGTTAAGCTGACACAGATAATGAACTGGCTGCTTTGAACTGTCCTCACAATATTGACTGGTTGCACACAGCAGATGTCTCCCTGGCAGAAAGCAACTGGTAAAAGCACATTAGGTTAACAAAGAGAGCTTTGCTTTGCAGGGGTGGGGACTGGAGAGGAGGTGGCAGAGGGGTCTGTGTGGGTGTGTTGTGAGGTGGTGGGGGCAGAGGGATGGGGGGGGCAGAGGGCAAGCTTCAGAGTTGACAGATCTGGGGGATTATATCAAAACAACACTTTTGTCGATTATGTGACGAAGAGAAGAAGCGACAAAGAGAGGACACGTTTTGAAAGAGAATATCTTCACAGGCTTGCGTCGTGTTATGAGTGTGCTTTGGGTGATAATCTTTTTTTAACTCGTAGTAAATAAACACAAGTATAAAAGGTGACAAAAAAGTACTTTTAAGCACTAAAATAAAAAATTGGAAGGTGAAAACTATAGATTTGCATTTGCAGTGTAAGTGGAAGAGCTAGTGTGTCACCTACTAACCATGTAGTTTAAATATTTTAATGGATGGTATATAGTTTTATATATTTTAAGATATTCTCTTTGTATAGTTCAAGGGTGCCACTGGCTCTCAGTCATTTCTGGAAGAAAATAAAATAGGCAAAATCACATAATCAATCAGAGTGAAGTCAAAGTGTAGTTGACGTGCATATTGATACTTAATTTTTATTTTAGATTATTGCAAACTTTAAATCCACTTTCACAGTTTGCACAACTCACGGGTTCGCTCATTGATGTCTGAAAGCTACATAAAAAAAACATCCAACTGCCTAAAACACAGTTACATGGTCTGTGAAGTGGCTGTTTACGATGTAATATATGCAAAACCACCGGTACGGTCCTTTTAAAGATAACAATCTGAATCGCAGTTTGGTGAGTTGATTCATTTGGTCTATAGATAACAAAATGATTAACTTGATTTTCAGTCTGCCCCTCGTTATTGTTGTTGAGTGAATGCAGCGCGGCCTGTGAGCCGACTGGTTTCTTTCTGGCAGTGGGACGGGTGTCTAATGGGTCAATAATAAGCCGTGACTAACCGTCTCCCTGAGGAGCAGCTTGGCCAGACACACACTCACAGAAAGCAGCAGAAAGGTATGAGCCACCAACACTGATTACCATATAATTGCAGCCATTGTATTTGACATGGAGAATTAGTAGCCCGCTAGGTGGCTAACTGGCCTTTTATTCAGCTTCGGACTGGACAAAAAAACACACCCACACACAGACAGAGACACACAACTAATACTGGATGGAATATGCATTTATGTGCACACAATTATTTGTGTCATGACAGTACACCTCCCTTCATGGAAACCTCAAGTCTCCAAAATTTGGAACTTTTCAGGAACAAACAGCTTTTGATGATGATGTGTTTTGATCTTATCTGGAAGACTTTTTTTATTTCAAGAAGATGAAGCTGAGAATCTTTCAGCTGCTTGAGAAATATTCTTTGGTTTTCACACGACAACAGTTAATATACTTTTATATAATTCAAGATAATGATTCAGTAGAGGAAAATCAACATGAAAGAGAGAGCTTCATTTCATTCAGGGAATCTGATAAATGAAATGGATACTTCTTAGCTTCTTTTAAGATTAACCTCCAGCCTTTGTCAGCTCTCTCACACCTGTTTCTGTTGAGCCACCACACGAAATCAAACTGGAAATGCAGAGAAACATCTTTCCTGTTTCAGCTGCACCGTTTTAACCGTCCGAGTTCAAGGATCAGTGTTCATACACACTGGATAATCTGCTGTGGCCTATTCAGATTCCTCCTTGCCACTTTGAAAATTACACACGCCGCCAGTTGTGAAGTTGTGAGCTTTTCCCACAAGGAACCACGTCCTCAGACTTTGAGGCACGGAACGATTTGATTTGGTTTCTGGCATACGAGTCAAGAGGGTTAACAAGACCCACCGCCATGGAGTCCCTTCACCCCACGTGTGGCTAAACGATCACTTCCCTTGCGCGCCTCACATCGCAACAAATCTCCTTTCATGATCACTTTTCACTCTTTCTCTTTCTTG